>NW_016808376.1:4140524-4150871 GCF_001698545.2 Rhinopithecus bieti | reverse complement strand
AAAAAAAAAAAAAAAAAAAAAAGAGAGAGAGAGAGAGAAAGAAAAAAAAAATCCCTTCACAGCAAAAAATACAACAGCCTAAACAGGCAAGCCTTGAGCTGGGGGATAAGCTTCCCATTGCCAGGGCTGACTCCACGTCAAGCCTAACTACTGAATGGCCCAAGGACATCTCATGAAAGAGGAATTGTTGCAATGCTCAAAATAACAGTTTATCATGAACGGTGCACTGAAGAGGAAACTGTAAAATAATACCAAGATCAGGTAAAGTTAGCTAATGTTGGAGGTGACACATACCTGGCATGGACTGTTCTCCAGCGAGCCTGAATTATTTAACAGCAGGATGAGAATTTTCTAGTCTGTATTCTCAGTTCTTCCATCAATGTGTGCAGAAATGTTCCTGGGACAGGATTTAAAGGCTGCCTGTCATCATATATAAAGTGGGATAACTGATAAATTATATTTTCTTATTTGGGAGGAATCCCACTTTTGTCTGGCCCATACATTCACTTGTTCAACAAATACGTATCAAACAATGATTATGTGGCAGGCACTCAACTAACCTCAGGGAGCTGCACCCAAGACATTCAATCTTGTCCTTAAGAAGATTCGCTAAATGAGGAGCGGGATAAAGAAGCAATTCGGATCCCAGGCAGTAAGTGGTGCACAGGGCTAAGAAGAGGTTCTGGAGGGCGTACGCAAAGGGGCACCTTGGCTGAGGGCGGTGGCTCATGCCTGTAATCCCAGCACGTTGGGAGGCCGAGGCGGGCGGTTCACCCGAGGTCAGGAGTTCAAGAGCAGCCTGGCCAACATGGTGAAACCCCATCTCTACTAAAAATACAAAAATTAGCTGGGCGTGGTGGCACACGTGTATAGTCTCAGCTACTCAGGAAGCTGAGACAGGAGAATCACTGGAACCTGGAAAGTGAAGGTTGCAATGAGCCGAGACCGCACCATTACACTCTAGCCTGGGGGAGACAGCAAGACTCTGTCCCCAAAAAAAAAGAAAACAAAAGAACGGGGCACCTTATCTAGTGCTGAAGAGAAAATGGGAAGATTTCCCAGATGGGATGGGATGGAATCTAAGCAGAGGCCTAGAGGGTACCCAGGAGCCAGCTGGGGAGAGGGGACCGTGGGTCAGACTCCAGGCAGATGGACCACCTGGTCAAGGCTGGAGGTGAACATGAAGATGAGGCAGTCCCCACCGTCCAGTGTGGCTGGAGCAGAATGTGACTCGGGTAGAGATGAAGTGGGTGGCACATCCATCATGGAAGGCCTTGTAAGTAGGGAAACCACAGAGTGTATCACCTGAACCAGGAAGAGTTTAAGAGTGACACATTTACACCAGGAAAAATTATATATGCCAGGACCATATCAGACAAACCAGACACTGTATGGTCGGACCCTCTATTAGATGGCACAAGATGGAGTTGAAGCCTCATGGGTGATGGGAAGTCCCTAATGGGTTTTTGGGTTTTGTGTGTGAGATGGGGTCTCGGTCTGCTGCCCAGGCTGGAGTGCAATGGTGCAATTATGGCTCACTGCAGTCCTGATCTCCTGGCTCAAGTGATCCTCTCGCCTCAGCCTCCTGAAGTGCTGGGATTACGGGCATAAGTCACCATAGCTGGCCCTGAAGGGGTTTAAGCAGAGGAGTAACATGGTCAGATTTGTACTTTCCTCTGAAAAGGAAAATCACTTTGGGCTCATTGTGGAAAATACACTGGACAGGGGCCAAGATGGAAGGAAGCAAGACCAGCGAAGGTGCTGTTAGAGAAATTCAGGGAGGAGACGGTGAGGGCTCAGGGGTGAGTATGCGTGTTTGGTGGGGGAAGAGGTTGCTAAAAATAGGTAGGGTCAAGAGATTTAAATTGAAATCTGAGAAACGGCACCAATCAGACTTGGGAGGATGGGTTAGAAAGGGGGGTTGGGAGGAGAAGTGAGAGGCGGGGGAAAGAGCCAAAATTGTAACTGGACGTCCAACTTGGGCGACGAGAGAATGTCGGGCCACACGGAGCTAGAGACTTGGTGGGAGCATTTGTCGGGGAGAGGGAGGGGACAACGGAGTTGACTTAGATTCACATTGGGCTTGCCGACTTAGAGGTGTCCAGGAGCAGCTGGATTTAGGGGCCAGAGTTTAAGAAAAGGACCTGGGCTGGGAAAGGGGACTTGGAGATTATCCCGCCGAGTGGTCTCGGGACTGGGCAGTGGTGGGGACATGCCAGGGAGAAGTTCCCATGGCCGGTTAGGATGAACAGGCTGCACGGCATGGATGAAGAGGCCAAAGACAGCGAGACAGGTGGCCGTGAAGGATATCACCTGATGGAGGGTAGGGGGACCGAAAAACACAGCTCAGAACCCTGCCAGGAAGGCACAGGACCCCCCTGTACAGCGGCAGACTCAATCACTGAGGCGCAACCACAAGGCTTTTCTCATTTCACATACACACCATTCAGGGCCTTTTTCTAGATTTTGGCACCACAGACACCAAACCCTAAAATAACCAACTTAGTCAGGCTAACGTATTCCTGGCTGTCTGAACAACCCTGAGGGGAAACGCTTCTTGTATCCAATGCTGAGACATTCAAAGCTATCGTTTCAAGCTGGCTTGAATCTGGGGAAAAGGAAGACTGAATTTCTGCTGCTGACGCTTCCAGACCAACAGAGGTTCCCTGTACCTGGGAGTTCTGGAAATTCACAGGCAACTCACACAGGGGCCGGAGGTAACAGAATGTATTTGTCATGAGGTAGAATTGAAGGGGCCTTTCTTTCTTTCTTTTCTTTAGAGACAGACTCACTCTGTCCCCTGGGCCGGTGCACTGTCGCATGATCATAGCTCACTGCAGCCTCAACCCCCTGGGCTCAAGTGATCCTTCCACCTCAGCCTCCAGGCAACTAGGACCACAGGACATGCCCAGTAAATGTTTTCTTCTTTTTTGTACAGAGAGGGTCTCACTATGTTGCCCAGGCTGGTCTCGAACTCCTGGTCTTAAATGATCCTCCCACCTTGACCTCTCAAAGTGCTGGAGTTACAGGCATTAGCCACAGCACCTGGCCGATGGGGCCTTTCTTTATGATACAGCAAAGTGGTCACCCTTATAATATTAGATGAGATCCATGGATAGTACAAAAGGAAATCCCCAAGTCCCAGAAGAACACAGAAGCGGTATAAACATTCCTTCTTTCCTCCCTTATTCTGCATCATAAAAACATCCTGTGCTTTCTAGATACAAGCACAAGTTTCACGTACATAAGCAAACCCCCCCCCAAAAGAAACAAGTCATAGTGTATAAATTATTACAAACAAAACCCATTACAACAGCTGGGCTCGGTGGCTCATGCCTATAATCCCAGCACTCTGGGAGTCCTAGGCAGGCAAATCACTTGAGGTCAGGAGTTCCAGACCAGCCTGGAGAAACCCGGTCTCTTACTAAAAATACAAAAATTAGCCGTGCATGATGGCAGGTGCCTGTAGTCCCAGCTACTCGGGAGGCTGATGCAAGAGAATCACTTGAACCCAGGGGGAAGAGGTTGCAGTGGGCCGAGATTGTGCCACTGCACTCCAGCCTGGGCGACAGAGTGAGACTCTGTCTTAAAAAAAAAAAAAAAAAAAGTACATTAACTCACATATTTCCCAAAGAGAGCTCAGACTCTCAAATATTTCCATAAGCCCAAATTCTGCTTTCCATTTCTCTGCAAGCTCTCTTTTGGAGGGGAGATCTCTAGGCCTCTTGCATTTGGCCGGGTGTCCAGGGGACACGCTGCAGCTTGGAATCCAGCAGTCATTGACATCCAGGGACCGCATCCCCTCGTAAGACCTGTTCTCAGGTGGCGATGCCCCGGACATGGGCCGCCTGCAATCAGAGCTGGTGAGTTCATTTCTGATCACTGTGTAATTATCCCATTACCAACACACGCTGAAAATCAAGAATAACCGGAGAAAAGCAAGACTCCCTTCTTTGTTCCTCTTGTTATACACAACTAAAATCCTGACTATAGTCATTACCACCAGACTTGTTTGCCCCTAGCAGTTGAATCAAGGAGGATTTTCATACCGCATAACTACCAAATAGCAATGAAAAAAATCGCTCCTGAATGCCTGCCCCCAAGGAAATAGAATAAAAACCACACGAGCATGATCAGGAACTAGCAAAGAGTCCCGAGGTCGGGCGCGGTGGCTCACACCTGTAATCCCAACACTTTGGGAGGCCAAGGTGGGTGGATCACCTGAGGTCAGGAGTTTGAGACCAGCCTGACCAACATGGTGAAACCCCGTCTCTACTAAAAACACAAAAATTAGCCAGGCGTGGTGGTGGGCACCTGTAATCCCCGCTATTCAGGAGGCTGAGGCAGGAGAATCGCCTGAACCCAGGAGGCAGAGTTTGCAGTGAGCTGAGATCGCACCATGGCACTCCAGCCTGGGCAACAGAGCAAGACTCCATCCACCCCCTCCCCCCCCAAAAAAAAAAGAGTCCTGAAAGCCTGCCCCAAGGGAACAGAATAAAAACCACAAAGACATGATCAGGAGCTATCCAAGAGTCCCGGGTAACCAGTCTGGCCAACCTTGCAAAACCTCGTCTCTACTAAAAATATAAAAATTAGCCAGGCGTGGTGATGCACGCCTGTAGTCCCAGCTACTTGGGAGGCTAAGGTAGGAGAATCGTTTGAACCCAGGAGGCAGAGGTTGTAGTGAGCCCAGATTGCACCACTGCACTCCAGCCTGGGCAACAGAGGGAGACCTGGTCTCAAAAAAAAAACAAGAATCCTGGATAAATGGCCCAGCATGACCAAGGGGAGACAGTGGGATACAGCAAGAGCCACGCTGAAACAGCGGCTATGGTTTGGTCGTATTGGCTGGACTCAGCTACACTGGGGCTAAGGAACACCTGGGTTGGGAGCTCCGGGACATCATCGTGGAAAGCACACTGGGCTTGTCCTGCCCACACACACTATGACTGCCGGTATTAGCCATAGAAACTAGATGCTTTATTCATAGGATTTTTCTCTTACAGTAAAGCTCTCAGAGCAAAGCACAGGCTGATCTGAGCTTGAGAGAAAGTGATTCCTACCCTAGGATGTGAACATGGGAAGGAGACCAGGTCCGGGCACCTGACGCTTACACCCGCCTAGTCTTAGGTTTCTTGATGGATTCTGGGCTTGGCTTCACCTGAACCCCACACCATTCAGCCTGTCCTGTCTCCTAAGGTGTAGAAGCCTGGAGATTATATGATACAGCCTGCAGGGCTCTGAGGAGGGCTGTTCAAACCAGCAAGGACTTCTCTGGCATGAGGGAAAGCAATACACCTGTCTCTCCCAAACAAAAGGAAGAGGCGAGTTCACAGAACAGACATGGCAGCAGCTCCACCTGCCGCAGCCAACCTCCTCCTTGTCTGAGTACTGGAGCCCTCAGTTATCCCAGATACCAACGTGAGCCCAGGGGCAAAATGACAGCTCTCTAAAAATGCAAGAAAACACATCTAACACTTTATTTTATAGGAGAAAAGTGGAGTCATTCTCAGGCAGGTTAGTAACTCGGCACTGGTCTTCATGGCCCTGATGTAATTTACTTTGTTTTCTCCTGACACCTCTGTCTTCCCAGATTATCCAACAGCTCACAGGCTGTTGGAAATATGCAGAATCCCTAAGTAGTTTGGGAGCACGTTCCATCTTTCTAGACAACTGAAAAAAAAAAAAGAATATATTTGACTAACATGTCCACCAAAAAGTCCCAAACAAATCAATAAGGGTTAAATGAGTAAACCTCAGTTACCTCAAGATCTTACTAAGCCACAAAATCCACTGCCAATAATGCCTTGTTGGAGTTATGAAAACAAAATAATTCATAAAGTAGTAAGAACTATTAAAGTAAAATTATTAAAGTTCATTCATTTGAAGTGGACCAGCAAGGGGTAATATGAAAAGGACTACTACTACATCAGCTGCCACCACCACCACCTCTATCACTAAAATACCACATGTTTTAAAGTTACATAGATGCGGGCCAGGTGTGGTGGCTCACGCCTGTAATGCCAGCACTCTGGGAGGCCGAGGCAGGCAGATCACAAGGTCAGGAGTCCGAGATCAGCCTGGCCAACATGATAAAACCCCGTCTCTACTAAAAGTATAAAAATCAGCCAGGCGTGGTGGCGGGCGCCTGTAGTCCCAGCTACTCAGGAGGCTGAGGCAGGAGAATCACTTGAACCCAGGAGGCGGAGCTTGCAGTGAGCCGAGATCGCGCCGTTGCACTCTAGCCTGGGCGACAGAGTGAGACTCCATCTCAAGGGGAAAAAAAAAAGTTACATAGATGTGATTTTTCACTAAGGCTGAAAAAAGTATTCTATCTAATCCTTCACTGCTTACTAAAAATTCTTAAAAACTCAACTTAGTTTATTAAATCACTATGACAACAGGATCCACCCAGAGTCATGTTTCTGGTGGAAGAGATACTTATTTACAAAAGAAAACCTGATGAGAAAACCCAATATATACAATCAAAGTCCTAAGAAGCTGAAAAACCAGTTTTTCTAACCTCAGTATTTTCGGCAACCTAGAAGTTAACAGGAACTCTATTTTGGCTGTGTGTGTGTGTGTGTGTGTGTGTGTGCGCGCGCGCGCGCGCATTTTCTCTTTTGATCTAAGACTGAATCACTTTCTGGCTTCATTCAGAATCCACTGAGGCCCAGTGGGGAGTGAGGTGTGCAGTTTTATGCACTAAGAAAACCATAGCTGTGACTCATGTCTAATATGTGCCCTGTATGTTGTCCAGAAAGGCTGTGGAAAAGTCAGGAAACAGGACTTGGCTCTGGTTATCTCGTAGATTTTCCCATTTTTCATAGTAACTTGGAAAATGTTGCTACCCGACATTGGAAAATGTTACTGCCCAGTGTTCACAGGTGTCGGGATAACCCAGATCTATTCTGGGAACTTTCAGTTCAGTGGCCCCGGGCTCACAACCTCACCTCCTTGGGCTTAGTTTTCTCACTTTTGCCTTTCCTTATTTTTTTTTTTTCATAGGGGCGGAAGGTAGCGGTGAGTATTCATGAGATCATGGCTGTCGAGTTTTGAGGAAAATACATGGTAAAGTCATTACAGCTTGTAAAATCTCCCGTCCCCAGGGTTTTAAAAGGCAGGAGGGATTGCCATTCATTGAGATGATGAAGTTTGAAACGGATGACCTCTCAGACACCTTTCCGAATGCGAGGTCCAAAAGAGACAGAGAAGTTCATTCAATAGGGAAAGTCAAGCAACAATGTTGAAACAGGCAGCTGCTCTCAAGGTTCCGTGAGCAATGGCTTCGGCCACACCACGCCCTCGGCTGAGGCCTTCCATCTACTCTGCAGGACATCCCTCGGCAGGGGTGGACGGTCACTGCCCATCTCCCACCACGTGGGGGTCTGCAACTCCTGGACACACCCAGCAATCAGGACCTTTGCTCAACTGACCGATCAAGTGTTTTCTGATAATACCTTCATTCGTTTTGATACTTTTTAAAAGGTTCCATTTTGGACTAGCAAATTAGAAAAAAAAATTTAATGCCGATCCCTGGCAAGGATGTGATAAGAAGGTCGCACTCACACATTGCCAGTAGGAGTGCAATAAATAACTTTTTTTTAAAATAAGAGACAGAGTCTTGCTGTGTCACCCAGGCTGGAATGCAGTGCATGTTCCTAGCCCACTGCAGCCTCAAACTCAGGGGTTCAAGCAATCCTCCCACCTCAGCCTCCCCAGTAGCTAGGACTACAAGCATGTGCCACAGCACCCAGCTAATTCTTTAAAATTTTTTGTAGAAATGGGGGTGTGGCTATGTTGCCCAGGCTGCTCTTGAGCTCCTGGCCTCAAATGACCCTCTCATCTCAGCCTCCCAAAGTGCTGGGATTACAGGCATGAGCCAGATGCCCAGCCCATCTCCATCTCTAATCAGTCAACAGCTGGGCAAGCTTTCTTCTTCCACAAGGAACAGCCGCGTTGCAATCATATGTTTTGATGGCATATTCTCTGCCTCATCTGACCTACTGGACTGAGGCCTACCAAGTAATTCACTCTCGTCCCACACCCTGGGGACCCGTATTCATTCTTGCTCACTGCATCACCTGGCAGGGCGAGGGCTTCTTTTAAAGAGCATAGAGGCCAAGCGCAGTGGCTCACTCCTGTAATCCCAGCACTTCGGGAGGCCAAGGCAGGCAGATCACCTGAGATCAGGAGTTCGAGACCAGCCTGGCCAACATAGTGAAACCCCGTCTCTACTAAAAATACAAAAACTAGCCGGGCGAGGTGGCGGGCACCTGTAATTCCAGCTACTCAGGAGGCTGAGGCAGGAGAATCACCTGAACCCAGGAGGCAGAGGTTGCAGTGAGCCAAGATCACACCACTACACTCCAGCCTGCATGACAGAGTAAGGCTCCATCTCAAAAAAAAAAAAAAAAAATTATTCTTATTATTATTATAATAAAAATAAAGAGCATAGAGATGCCCACCGCCCACTGGCCTTCCACATAAGAGTGTGGCCATTCCGTTGCAGGACCTCTGTGTTCCTTGCTCACACACTCCCCAGATGGCCAGCCCCGGGCCTCCCCCAGCCCTCATTTCTGAAGGAGCCAGGAGGTAGAGGAAACACCAGGAGGCTTGGAACTCACTGTGGCTGAACCCCAGTTCACAGGCCAACAGCCCAGGGCCAAGCCATCTCCCCACCCCAGCCAGAGCCCCAGAGGCTGCCCTCTGTGGAACCCTGAGCAATTCCCCTGGCTGGATGCCACCTAAACAACTCCTGGTCACCTCCTGCTCTGCAAGGGATCATGCCTCTATTTTCTTTCTCTGGAATCTGTTTTCTCTGGCATAGCAGTAACCCCAAAATTCCTTGCTCTCTTCAAAACATGACATTGACAGTCTGTTCAAAGCTCCCTGGAACATCCCCCAAATCCACAGTATAGTATTTGTCTCTCTCTGTCTCTGTCTTACATACACACGCAGATGGAAGAAGACTCAGAAGGTCATAGGGTCCATCATCCTGCATGTAGGTAATAAAAATAATACTGACAGCTAATATTTTCCGAAAACTTGCTATATGCCAGGCACTGAGCTAAGTACCTCCCATGGATGTCCTATGAGAGACAAGTACTGCCACCGTCCCCATCTTACAGATGAGGACACAGAGGCTTCGGGGGCTTAAGGAACTTGTCCAAAGTCCCACCATTAAACTGGAATGCAGGCCCAAGCAGTGTGACCCCGGGTCCCCAGTGACATTAACAACCACCTCCATGGGCCTCAGCTGTCTGCAGCATCGCTAGCACCAGAAGGTTATCAGGGAGTTTCCCACCACATTCAGACACATCCAAGGGAAAGCTCATTTTTGGCAGTACATCCCCTGGCAAGCTGGGAGCAAAGGGGAAGCCCTGGAGCAGGCTCAGCTGAACGAATAGTGAAAGGGCAGAATACACCATGAACGCACCAAAACCCACTGGAAACCCAGAACTTCACTCTCGCTGGAAACTGACACAGAGTATGACAAGTGAGTTCTGCTTCTCTCCACCGCCCAGGGCTGGTCAGAGCCTTCCCTCTGGTGCTCAGCAAGATCCCGGCCTTACAGCAATTCCACTCTGCAAATGAAGCCCTTCACCGTGAGCAGCTTCCCCTGGGCACAACTGTGGGATTTTTCTGCATGGACTCTTGGCCTGGCCCCATCCAATAGTTTATAAATGAAGGCCTCCAGCCAGAGTTGCAGCAGAGCAGAGACAGGAGCGGGGAGTCTTGAGTCATCCAACCCCCGTTCTATACTACACTCTTTTTCCAACTCTACATTTTATGTGCAACCAGCAATCAAGACAGGAAAAACAAGCAAAGTTTTACATACACCGACAAAATGCTGATCTGTCTATTCTATTAATAATACAAAATCTCAGCAAATGCAAATGGCATTACATGCATAATTCCACAGAAAGTTAAATCCACACTAAACGTTTCCACCTGAATTGACATTTCCAGAGACTTCTCCATTAATATAGTTAACTTTTTTAAAGAGATTATTCTGTATCTCCTAAAAAAAAAGTAGATGCTTAAAAAAAAAGAATAATATCTAAAAAGTGAATTCTATATACCACCTTTTATTCTGAAATACTGTACATCTTAGCACAAGAATAACCCACAATCATATTGTTATAAATATTTCTGCCCGTAGTCAAATGCAGATGTTTTTTCATTTTCTTTTTTTCCAGGTCTCAGAGTAACACTAGCGCTAAAGGAGTAATAATCAACCTTAGATTCAGAACATATGCCGAATTGCTCAAACTGAGGCTGGAGGATCACTTGAGCCCAGGAGGTCGAGGCTCCAAGGGGCTGTGATTGTGCCCCTGCACTCCA
>NW_016808376.1:4137600-4139417 GCF_001698545.2 Rhinopithecus bieti | reverse complement strand
GGACAACAGAACGAGACTTTGTCTCAAAAAAAAAAAAAAAAAAATGCCATCTCATTATCAACCTTGGCTACCTTTTTTAAAAAGAAGACCAAAAAAAAAAGAAAACCCATAATTTTAATGTATTTCAGTAGGGAAGTGATTTCTTAGCACTGACATTAGAATAATGACGCAAAATGTATTGAAGTAGGACCCTGAAAAATAGTCATGAACATATAACATGGAAGAAACAATTTTCAGAAAATATAAATACAGGCGGCCAGGCACGGTGGCTCATGCCTGTAATCCCATCACTTTGGGAGGTCAAGGCAGGTGGATCACCTGAGGTCAGGAGTTTGAGACCAGCCTGGCCAACATGGTGAAATCTCGTCTCTACTAAAAATTCAAAAACAAAAAATTAGCCTGGTGTGGTGGTGGGTACCTATAATGCCAGTTACTTGGGAGGCTGAGGCAGGAGAATTGCTTGAACACTGGAGGCGGAGGTTGCAGTGAGCCGAGATCATGCTGCTGCACTCCAGCCTGGGCAACAAGAGACTCTGTCTCAAAATAAATAAATAAATACAGATATAGATGGATAGATAGATAGATGATAGATCACCAGCAAATACTCCAAGATACTCAAGGAAATGGCTAGTAGACGTCCTAAGTCACTTTGTTTTTAAAAAGAAAAATCACATGCATTTTAAGTGATATTAATAGCCTGGAAACCCTTTGGAAAAAGGCAGCTGCAATCTTCAAGAAAAGGAAAGTTAATGAACTAAGAAAGGTGGCCCTGCCTGTAATAATCAGACACATGAAAACAAGAGGAAAATCTATAAACATGGGAAGATAACAGAATGAAACGGGGAAACATGATGGATCTATAAAAGAAAATCAAAGAGAGTTAACTAGATTTTTTTTTCCGAAGAAATTCCAAACCAATGTTAAATGGAACCTTTTGAAAACAGAAGAGAAACTTCACTCTCCATAATTGATTTCCTTAATTTGAACTGAATTTGGCCATCAAGCAAGATCTGAAAAACCTCAAATAAAACTATGTCTACACAGACCAAGCCAAATGGAGAATTAAAGCAATCAATCATTCAACTAATCAAGGCAAAAAGCTAGGATACCATGACTAAGAAACAGTGTGTCTCAAGGAAACGATCCAAATTCAAATTAATGGGGGAATAGTTGCTACATTTTTCAACACTTTGCCTAAAATATTCCAAAACAATGATGAAAGCTCATCAGAACATTTTCAGAAAGGTGCCTACAAGTAGGCATTAGTGTTAAATTTATTCCAACAGCAAGGCCTGAGAAAACCGTAAAAAGTTTGAAAAATGCAAAACGCTTGTACAAAACGTACATCTCCCACTGACTATGAGAAATTCAGACACAACAGATAACACATCAGATCAGAAACTCAAGCCAGGTTCCTCCCAGCCAACCACTCTCCCCAGCTATCTTTCCCTAAAACTACAGAGGAAAAAGATAATTTCAAAGATAAAACATGTCACAACTAACATAGCTACTGTACACAAACTCTGTCTTCTTTGTACACTCAGTTTACTACAAGATACTGGGTTTTTGCAACACAGAAAGTTTACTGTAATTGTCATCAGAAAAAAATTATAAAACATCCAAGACTTAGCAAAACTTATAAACGCATGCCTCCTATTTCGCCACCTCCATTCCTTCTACCTCCTCTTTAGAGGGAGGAAATTTCAAAATTAAAGAACAAAACAACAACAGATTATGGTTTTCAGATTTTTGGATTTCAGAGAGCTGTACAATTTTCCCAACTATCAGGGAACTGGATGAGAGTTGCTAACTCTTAA
>NW_016808376.1:4074344-4136449 GCF_001698545.2 Rhinopithecus bieti | reverse complement strand
CACCATCACCACCATCATCACCATCATCACCATCACCACCATCATAACCATCATCATCATCACCATCATCACCATCATCACCATCATCACCACCATCACCATCACTCACCACCATCACCACCATCACCATCATCACCATCATCACCACCATCATCACCATCATCACCATCACCACCACCACCATCACCATCATCACCACCATCACCATCACCACCATCACCATCATCACCATCATCATCACCACCATCACCACCATCACCACCATCATCACCATCATCATCACCATCATCACCATTATCACCATCATCAGCACCATTATCACCATCATCACCATCATCATCATCACCATTATCACCATCATCATCACCATTGTCATCATCACTTCATCACCATCATCATCATCATCATCACTGTCATCATCATCACCATCATCACAAAATACATACCCCAGGGAAGAGAAGAGGGCCTGACTTCTCTCTAACAGACTGATAAAGTTTGGATATTTGCCCCGCCGAAATGTTATGATGAATTGTAATCCCCAGTGCTGGAGGTGGGGCCTGGTAGGAGGTGTCTGGGTCATGGGAGCAGATCCCTCACAGCTTGGTGCTGTCTTCCTGACAGTAAGTTCTTGCAAGCGTGTGGCACCCCCCCTTGCCGCCTCTCTCTTGCTTGCTCCTACTTTCACCATGTAATGTGCCTCCTCCCCCTTTCCCCTCCACCATGATTGTAAGCTTCTGAGGCCTCTCTAGAAACCAAGCTGATGACAGACCACGCTTCCTGTGCAGCCTGCAGAACTATGAGCCAATTAAGCCTCTTTTCTTGATCAATTGCCCAGTCTCAGGTATCTATTTATAACAACACAAGAACAGCCTAATACACACACCATTCTGCCTGGACCCACACTGGGGCTCCAGAAACTCCCCGTATGAACAAAACCCAGAGTAGGCGAGGGCGGAATCTCAGTCCCACCATGAGACAAGTGGTAAAGAACAGTAGGATGTGTTCATGAACCCTTTCCAGGGACAGAAAGGACCTGGAAGGGCCAAGCACAGATGCTCCAGTGATTCACCTGAGAGAAGCAGGGGAGGGGGCTAGAAAACTCAGTACCAAACCCCCCACTTCACCACGGCCTCACCCCAGGCATCTGCTACAACTTACAATCGGTTTCCTTTTTAATGGACACCTGTTCCACCCTTCTCTCTCTCTTTTTTTCTTTTTGAGGTGGAGTTTCACTCTCGTTGCCCAGGCTAGAGTGCAGTGGCACCATCTCGGCTCACTGCAACCTCCGCCTCCCGGGTTCAAGTGATTCTCCTGCCTCAGCCTCCCAAGTAGCTGGGATTACAGGCATGTGCCACCACACCTCGTTAATTTTTTTTTTTTTTTTTTTTTTTAGTAGAGACAGGGTTTTGCCATGTTAGCCAGGCTGGTCTCGAACTCCTGATCTCAGGTGATCTGCCCACCTCAGCCTCCAAACTGCTGGGATTACAGGTGTGAGCCACTGCACCCGGCCCCAATTTTCTCTTTCTAGTCGCCGTAAAGAGGAGCGACCAGCACACTGGAGCGGGCTAGGGGAAGAGGAGACAAGAGCCAGCTTCCTCTCTGCTCATCCCATCGACAGCCATCAACGCCACCAGCTCACACTACAGGTGAGGTCGCAGGGGGCACCAGGAGATGAGGACTGTGATAAAAGAAAAGCCCCATTTGCTGTAAAATGGTGGAAAAAAAATACCTCTGTGTTACTAGAGCCCTGGTCTTCAATATTCTGTTTTGCCTCTCTGGCCAGTTGTCACCTGAGAAACCAGCCCACACTGATAGACTCAAACCTCAAGCAAGATTCATGGAAAGACATCAGAGGATGTTCTACTCTTCGTTTGAAGTCATTATTTTGATTCTTGACTTTGTAACTACTATCAACAAGAGGGGCATATGAAGCCAGGTAGGCTTGTCTAGGCACAGTGGCTCAAACCTGTAATCCCAGCACTTTGGGAGGCTGAGGCGGGCAGATCACCTGAGGTCAGGAGTATGAGACCAGCCTGTCCAACAAGGCGAAACCCCGTCTCTACTAAAAATACAAAAAAATTAGCTGGGCGTGGTGGTGGGCGCCTGTAATCCCAGATACTCGGGAGGCTGAGGCAGGAGAATCGCCTGAACCCGGGAGGCGGAGGCTGCAGTGAGCCAAGATCACGCCACTGCACTTCAGCCTGGGTGACAGAGTGAGGCTCTGTCTCAAAAAAAACAAACAACTACAAAAAAAAAAAAAAAAAGAAGCAGCCAGGTAGGCCATCGCTATAACTTAGAATAATCATTTACAGCACATTTCTACTGGAAAACTCACAGTGGTTTTTTTTTTTTTTTCATTTGCACAGGGCAAATGAAGGGTGAATGCGTTAGCATCTCATTAAGGCACTCACAGGGCCCTCCTGCCAGCCCCCACTCCTGTGCTAGGAGCTGCCTGACCCACACGCCGAGCGTCTCGGCCACAGGAACCTGCACGGTGATCAGAGAGCTGCTTCTGCAGGACCACACAGACGGGAAGTGCAAAGTGGATCCATATTGTAGAAGCACGGGCTAAAGCTCTAATGTTTCAGTTCTTTTTCTTTTTTCTGAGACGGAGTCTCGCTCTGTCGCTGAGGCTGGAGTGCAGTGGCCGGATCTCAGCTCACTGCAAGCTCCGCCTCCCGGGTTCACGCCATTCTCCTGCCTCAGCCTCCCGAGTAGCTGGGACTACAGGCGCCCGCCACCTCGCCCGGCTAGTTTTTTGTATTTTTTAGTAGAGACGGGGTTTCACCATGTTAGCCAGGATGGTCTCGATCTCCTGACCTCGTGATCTGCCCGTCTCGGCCTCCCAAAGTGCTGGGATTACAGGCTTGGGCCACCGCACCTGGCCTGTTTCAGTTCTTTTTTAAGGAAAGGTCAGAAACTTCTGAGCTCAGGATCTCGGCATTCTGCCAAGCCTTAGATATGCCCGTGGAATAAGAACACAGGACGTGGAGGGCTAGTGGAGGTCATCCCATCCCAGGGGTGGTTAGTGGGCACCCAGGCTGGCACAGATACTCCATGAGCCAATGTTTGGTGATGTGATGTGATGGGAGCCAATGGGGTGGGCTCGAAGCTTAATAAATTACAGAAGCACAATGGATTTTTGAGTACCTATTTCCATGTGAGGTGGGATCTGTGAAAACAGGAAGAGTGTAGGCTAACCATGCACTTTCTAGAAACATCACTGGCACACACCACCACCCCAACAAGTCCTTATCCTCTGCCGCCTTTGGCAATTAGTACAAAGTCAAGAAAAGCCAAGAGCACTGGAAATATCTGCAGAGATTGCCTAAAAATAATCAATAAAAGAGGGCAGAGCGAAGAATATCTTTCAAGACAAAAACCAAGGCTCCACAAAGCTCAGGTCGCACCTAAGGTCTAGAATGACTTTGCCTCTGGTCACAACATTAAACGTGTGTCATTCCAGCTAACGACGAACTAATATCTGTTGCCAAATACATTCTATATATGCCCCAGTGCCTCTTCACACTGGATGTGTCCTCCATGGATCTGTGAAACAAAAAACAAAAATCGATCAATTTTTTTGATAAACTGAGCAGGTCTTCAGAGAAGTCCTATTTTCTGTGCATTGCTTCAGCTCTGTGAGACACATTTATTACAAGGAGACAGAGTTGAGTCTGTCTCGAGCAGACTCTGAGAGTAACGGAGGGCTGTATTCAGCCTCCATGGGGCTGGCTTTTCCCATCAACACCTTCGGGAGGTAGGGGTTGAACTGTTCTAAGGCCCTGCAGTTTCACCCCTGCACCTGTATTATCTTCAGACAAGCGCACCAACTGGATGGCCTCCCTTAGAAAACACACAGATACACACTCAAGAAAATACACAGAGTTACACACACACACAGAAAGACAGAGAGAAAGAACAGGAAATGGCAATTCTGCCTTGTAACCACCATCATCCTGTACAAAACTGCTAGCAAATTCAATTCATCAAAAAATTATTTACCAGTAATAAGGCAGGCAAGTTAATCTGATGAGAATTACAGGGAAGTGCTAAGAAAATAAAAAGTATGTATCAAGATTTCAAGTAATACAGATAAACAAAATGTGTGATATCCATACAATGGAATATTATTCAACCATAGAAGGGAATGAAGTTCTGAACCATGTTATAACATAGATAAGCTCTGAAGACATTAGGTTACCAGTGAAAGAGGTGGGGCACAAAAGAACAAATATTGCACGATCCCATTTCCGAGGAACCGAGAATAGGCAAATTTACAGACAGAAAATAGATGCAAGGTCACCAGATTTAAGGTGAGACAGGAGGGATTGGGGAGTTACTTCTTAATGGGTACAGAGTTTCTGTTTGGGGTGATGAAAAAATTTTGAAAACAGACAGTGGAGATGATTGCACAATGTGTGAACCTACTTAATGTCGCTGAACTCTACACGTAAAAATGGCTAAAACGGCAGACATGGTGTTTTATATATTACCACAATTTAAGGAGAATTAATCATATACGAAAAACACAGAATGGTACTCTTGAAAGAAGTGAACTGTATGATCTCTGAATTTATACCTCAATAAAGCTATTTTCAAGAAATTTTTTCAGCCAGGTGTGATGGTGTCAACTTGTAGTCCTAGCTATTCCAGACGCCAAGGCGGGAGAATGGCTTGAGCCCAGGAGTTCAAGAGCAGCCTGGGCTATGTAGCAAGAGGCTGCCACTAAAAAGAAAAAAGAGAGATTTCAAGTAGTGCAGAGGGCTTCCTGACCGCCCTGTCTAGAACAGCATGCACCTGCTTTCCCTCTATCCTCTATCACGGCCATTATCAAAATGTGTAACTGATTCATCTGTGGTCATTTTCAGAGCCCGGAGCCCACTTCCTTTCCGAATCACAAGTGCAGGCGCCAAGTCCACCGTAACAGGGGCCATGAGGGGTCTTGGTGCCTGCTCAAAGGTGGTGCTGAACACCTGATTACAGAATGAGGCGATAAAGTAGGTAAATAAGGAATGGAGAAGGTAAAAAATGGGCAAAAACCGGGTGCAGTGGCTCACACCTGTAACACCAGCATTTAGGGAGCTTGAGGTGGGCAGATTATCTGAGGTCAGGAGTTCAAAACCAGCCTGGCCAACATGGTGAAACCCCGTCTCTACTAAAAGTATAAATATTAGCCAGGCGTGGTGGTGCATGCCTATATACCCAGCTACTACTCAGGAGGCTGAGGCAGGAGAATTGCTTGAATTCAGGAGATAGAGGTTACAATGAGCTGAGATCACGCCACTGTGCTCTAGCCTGGGCGACAGAGATTCCAACTCAAAAAAAGAAAAGAAAAGAAAGAAATGGACGAAAACCATCAAAGAGGAAAAACACACGTGTAACACCTGACAAGGAGGCATACAGGAAAATGCCAACATGTGGGCACATCACAGACCACGTACTGTTTGTAGCATCCAAGAGGAGAAAGGGGGCCTTGCACATTGCTAATACCAGAGTCAGCAAACTTGCCCACACCTCCGCTGGCCACACCCACCTGAACCTGAACCCCTACCACCACCATCCACACTATGTGCACTGGAAAGAAACAATTATCAAGGAAAAGACTGGAGATGCGCCCATCTTTGGTTCCAGTATTTTCATGACTATGCCACGCAGAATCATAGTTGTGGTGTCTCAAACACAACATTGAAAATGAAAGAGTCAGGCCAGGTGTGGTGGCTCACACCTGTAATCCCAGCACTCTGGGAGGCCGAGGTGGGTAGATCACCTGAGGTCAGGAGTTTGAGACCAGCCTGGCCAACATGGTGAAACCCTGTCTTTACCAAAAGTATAAAAATTAGCCGGAAGTGGTGCACACCTGTAATCCCAGCTACTCAGGAGGCTGAGGCAGGAGGATCACTTGAACACGGGAGGCGGAGGTTGCAGTGAACCAAGATTGCACCACTGCACTCCAGCCTGGGTGACAGAGTGAGAGTCCGTCTCAAAAAAAAAAACAAAAAAATGAGTCAGCCAACCACATCCTTGTGGAGGAATTTGCTTTCATTTTTCCCAGGATATTTGTTTTCTGGGGGGAAGTACCTAGAGCTTGAATCATTGTAAAATGCTCAAGCAAATCACCTATTTGGACGATGCTGGTCAACTTGGACCACAGCTGGAAATGGGGAAGCAAATCTCCTCCTATATTTAATATTCAATCAACCACCTCAACCAGCTCCTTCCCCATCCTTGGATGAAGGCTCTGCAGCAGGAGCTGGTTCCTCCCTGCCCTCAGGGTCTCAGAGAGGCTTCCAGAAGGGGCTACCATGAAGTAATGGAGGAGGGAGCTGGAAAGAAGGGATCCAGAGTCAGAGAAGACAGCACTCTGGCGAGCAGAGCAGACAGGGATGGGGGAGAAGGCAACCATGGGGGCCTTCGAGAGACGCTTCAGTGGGAAGGAAACTTCTAGCTTGAGGGAGGGAATGGTGAGGAAAGAAATGTGAAAAGGAAGGCTGGTATGATTTCCTGAAGTTCCCTTCCGCTGGCAGTGGGAGCTTCTGGGTTTTAAGTTAGGGCTTGGGTAAAAGGAGCCCGTGGGCAACCGAGTCCAGTCCCTCGCTGCGGCTCTGCCCACCCTGCCAGGCCTCCTGCCCCAGGTTCCTCAAGCTTGGGCTGAAAGAAGACATGGAGAGGTCTGGCCATGAACGCAGGGCATGAGAGAGGCTGGAGGGTGGCTGTGCAGGAAGATGGAGGTGAGTGGGGCATTTTACAGTATAAGGAGGGCGACAGGCAGCAGGGACAGAGAAAGAAGAGAATGCAAAATGGAAATTGGCATGGGGGTGGGGTTTGAAGGAGCAGGACCCTTGGAAGTGGAGCAAAGGGAGCCTTCTTCCTTAGAAAGAAAGCAAGTCTGTGGTATAAAGATGTGAAGCGGTGACGTCACCCTAGGTGGCCTTGATCTCCTCTATAAAGGGGCAGAGAAAATAGGGAACAAGCTGTACCGTAAGGGAAAGAGCAGGAACAGCCCACACAAGGACAACTGGAGGCACAGACTTATTACGCAGCAACGGAGGAGGCCCAGGGAGATTTGGATGCATGACTTTACAGAGAGTTCAATAGCTTGTTTCTTTGTTTTGTTTTGTTTTGTTTTGTTTTGTTTGTTTTGTTTTTTGAGACAGGGTCTCATTTTGTTACCCAGGCTGGAGTGTAGTGGCGTGATCTCGGCTCACTGCAACCTCCACTTCCCTGGCTCAAGCAATTCTCATGTCTCAGCCTCCTAGGTAGCTGAGACTACAGGCTTGCACCACCATGCCCAGCTAATTTTGTGGAGGGTTTGCTTTTGTTTTTTGTAGAGACAGGGTCTCCCTATGTTACGCAGGCTGGTCTCGAACTCCTGAGCTCAAATGATCCACCTCAGCCTCCCAAAGTGCTGGGATTACAGGCATGAGCCATCACGTCCGGCCAACAGCTTAATTTAAAAAAAAATAAATAAAAAGCTTTTGCCAGATATTAACTAGTATTTTCTTCTTGTTTTATGGGTTTTTTACACTGAACTTTCTAATATCTGGAGTTTGTTTTGGTGTTCCGCATGACACGACGGTCCTGAACCAGGGAGGGAGCTGTTTCCCCAGGGGGATCTGGAAACAATTTGGAAACAAACTTCCACGGGGTAGGAGTCAGGGAAGCTGAATGTCCGGAGGTGCACAGCACAAACCTGAGCAAGGAAAGACCATCTTGGCTGTGGTGCCAATGGAACCACCACTGAGACACACAATGAGTTTTTTCCCAACTAGCTAACCGCTAATCCCAGCACCATCCGATTTCTGCACCCATTCAATCCTACATGCGATAAGAAATGCTGAGTGTCTCCTCAAAGCCCAGTCCTCTTCCCAGCAGCACTGGGTACAAACAAATCAGATGCTAGCATTTGCCCTTTCTCCCGCTGATTCAAAACATTCACATAAAAATGCTATTGAAGTGCCCTGAAATTCATAAACAACTTTAAAGGGCTGGCAAATTATTGCTAAGCAGAAGTCTTGTTGGTCCTGATAAGAAGTACTTGTAATAAATGTTTAACAATGCATGCCAATAGTAAAGCTAAGTGTTTGTTCTTGTAAAGTAGATTAAACAATATGACCATGTCACGCTGATATCACGGGTTTGCTCAGCAAACTCCTGTCTCATAGGTACTGGCTCCAGCCAACTTCGGTCTAACCCTGTTGACTGTCATTTGGTATTCCCAGTGTATGAGGGTCTTGATTAATGAGGTTTCGCTGGTTTCACTCACAGAACAAGACAATTTCAGGTGTTAACTGTCCTATCTGTTTATACCTGCTAGACTGTGGCTAATTTTTAAAGACGGACGCTTAGTAACGTGGGCATTGAGTCAATACACAGAAAGTCTAAGCAAACTGGAGTTTTCTTGTTAGTTCACTGCCTGTCTCTGGACTGAAAATGGTGCATATTACAGCTAGATCACTGTGTCATCCATAAAGAGCATGACTCCGAGGCTCGCTGATGGGTGCAACGGTTTCCTGGGCACTTTGTCTGCACTGGAGATAAAATATTACTTCACAAAGTCCCCACATCTCTGACCATGGTCATGGAGCTTAAACGCTTTAGGCCTGCAAAATGAGCTGGCTGGGCTGAAGCTGCCTGTGGAAGCCCCCAAAAGGAAGTATGGGGTGCCTATTTTTAGTATTTCCAAAGACCCAACAGAAACTACACATTTACGCACAATACGCTGGCTCAGGCTAAACCACATTTGCTTGAATGATGTCAATTCAATGTGCGGTGACCAGTCTTACCCCCAGAACAGAAGCCTCTTTGGCAGCTGGGTCTCTCCCTTATCAATAAAAATTAAAAGGAAATTAGTTAATGCTCAAAAATACAGTTTTCTAGCCAGGCACAGTGGCTCATGTCTGTAATTCCAGCACTTTGGGAGGCCAAGGCAGGCGGATCATCTGAGGTCAGGAGTTCAAGACCAGCCTGACCAACATGGAGAAACCCCGTTTCTACTAAAATTACAAAAAGTAGCTGGGCGTGATGGCGCCTGCCTGTAGTCCCAGCTTCTCAGGAGGCTGAGGCACGAGAATCACCCGGGAGGCGGAGGTTGCAGTGAGCTGAGATCATGCTACTGTACTCCAGGCTAGGCAACACAGTGAGACTCCACCTCAAAAAACAAACAAACAAACCAAAAACCACAGTTTTCTTGGTCATTATGGATTAAAATCTAAGGTCCCTTATGTTCTAAAACTCTTTGATTCTAACTTTCAAAGGAAGTTATTCACACCAAGAATCACTCAATCTCAGCATAGCCCTGTACAATACATAATTAACAATAACAAACAGCTTTCTCTCCTAGCTTTCCTACACTTGTTTAAATCTTTGCAACTAATTAAGGGTGTACCTATTTATAAGGCATACCATAGTTACTGAAAGAATAAGACACAACTGTATATTCTCTGAAGATATTAAGAAAAGGTCTGGCTTTGCCCAGTCAGGAGTTTCTTCCTCAATTTCTTGCTTTTAGAAAAGCTCAAATAAGGCCGGGAACAGTGGCTCACACCTGCAATCTCAGCACTCTGGGAGACCGAGGCAGGTGGATCACCTGAGGTCAGGAGTTCGAGACCAGCCTAACCAATATGGAGAAACCCCATCTCTACTAAAAATACAAAATTAGCTAGGCATGGTGGCGGACACCTGTAATCCCAGCTACTCGGGAGACTGAGGCAGGAGAATCACTTGAACCTGGGAGGTGGAGGTTGTGGTGAGCCAAGATCACACCACCGCACTCCAGCTGGAGCAACAAGAGCGAAACTCCATCTCAAAAAAAAAAAAAAAAAAAAGCTCAAATAACTAGATGTCCATTTTGTATCTTGTATCTTTTTTTTTTCCAAAAGAAACAAGAACGTTTTCAATTGGCCCCAACACTACCACCTGCCACAAGATATCAAGAACTGGGAAGCCAAGGACCTGCTGTGTGACATGGGTGAGTCTCATGTCTACACTGGTATAACATCAGGGCCAAAACATGAACCCTATTCAAGGCCTATTATGGAAGAACAGTTGAGATGCTGATGGGGAAAAAAAAACACTTAGAAGTTCAAGGCATTATATAATATAGTTGTTACAATACAAATTATTATTAAGACTATTTTAAAGTATGCTGAATCTTTTGCAAATCAAATATTTTTACATGCACTAACAGGGAGGTTTCTAACTCCATTCTCTACAGGAATCCTATGGTGCACCCCTTCATAAATGAAAAATAAATCACCTAAAAAACCAATTTTGAATCCCAGATTTATGTTCAGTAGTAGATTTTGAGTCTTTACAGAATAGCTGTTCATGTAAATACTTCAAGAGACAACTTTTTTTGAGCGCCCACTCTTCCAGGAACTGAGCTAAGAAACGCCATCAATCATCTCACTGAATCCTCACAAGTAAAGTGGGATCGATTATCACCCTTATCCAAGAAAGACAGGTGGGCACGGAGCGAGGACTCACCCAAGGTCCCACACCCATGAAGGAATGAACAACGTCCACCTGAAACAAGAACCGGTGTTCTAAGCCATTCCGCAATTCTGCAGGGCACATGTCCATGTGAACACAAGCTGGCTAGCTGATGCCAACTTGTTGTAAATCACTTCCAAACACCAGCTCACGACCTTTCATTGCATCTGGCTTCACGTGTCCAAGCTGGTCCTCAGATCACCTCATTAGGGCTTCTGCTTCCTCCTGAGTACTTCCGCACATTTCCTGCTTGTTCCTTTTCTGCTAACAAACAGATCAACGTAAATTGCTTAGGTAGACAATGCAGGCAAAACAAGCAAGCAAAACGAAAGGGGGGGAAAAAAGCCTGTTTGCAGGTTATTATCCTGGAGCCGTATTTCTGCCAGAATGATGTATCTTATTGGAGCCCTGGAGAGCTCCACGCTGAGGTCTCTCCAATCCATGCAATTCTGCCCATCCAGAACTCATCACCTTTCGTCCACATAAACCTGGTCCTGTGTACATCCTCAGCAGAAGGCACTGATTACCAATTCACCCAATTACCCGAGCAGGAGACCGGTTAGCTCTTCACTTCCAACTCATGCTCCTAAATCAGATGATCCCAATGAAGTGACTGCCTCAGGGATCCTTTTGTCTATCCTGCCCCTCTAGCCCCACTGCCGATTCCGGGCACTAACCTCTCCCTGACTCCCCCGTTCCAGGACTCCACAAGCAATGTAACTGGTCTCCGTAACACCAGTCTTAGACTTTTTAACGACAGCTTCAAAGTGGTCTTTCAAACACACAAAAAAGCTCATCATGTTTCTCTTTAATTTCCTCACTGACGGGATAAAAACCAAATGACGAAGTGTGGCATAAAAAGTCCCACTTGGGTGGCCGAGGCAGGCGGGTCACTTGAGGCCAGGAGTTTGAGACCAGCCTGAGTAATATGGCAAAACCCCGTCTCTACAAAAAAACAAAAATTAGCTGGGCATGGTAGCGCCCGCCTGTAGTCCCAGCTACTCAGGAGGCTGAGGTGGGAGGATCAATTGAGCCTGGGAGGTAGAGAGTGCAGTGAGCTGTGATCGCATCACCACACTCCAGCCTGAGCAACAGATTGAAATGCTGTCTCAAAAAATGTCGGGTCAGGCGCAGTGGCTCGTGCCTGTAATCCCAACACTTTGGGAAGCCGAGGCAGGCAGATCACTTGAGGTCAGGAGTTCAAGACACCAGCCTGGCCAACACGGTGAAACCCTATCTCTATATTAAAAATACAAAAATTGGCTGGGCGCAGTGGCTCACGCCTGTAATCCCAGTACTTTGGGAGGCCGAGGCAGGCGGATCACGTGGTCAGGAGATTGAGACCATCCTGGCTAACATAGTGAAACCCCCTCCCCACTAAAAATACAAAAAATTAGCCTGGCGTGGTGGCGGGCGCCTGTAGTCCCAGCTACTAGGGAGGCTGAGGCAGGAGAATGGCGTGAACCCGGGAGGCGGAGCTTGCAGTGAGCCGAGATCACGCCACTGCACTCCAGTCTGGGCAACAAAGTGAGGCTGTCTCTCAAACAAACAAACAAAAAAAAATACAAAAATTAGCTGGGCATGGTTGCACACACCTGTAATTCCAGCTACTAGGGAGGCTGAGGCACGAGAATTGCTTGAACCTGGCAGGCAGAGGATGCAATGAGCGGAGATCGCACCACTGTACTCCAGCTTTGGTGACAGAGCAAGATTCTGTCCATATATATTTATATAGTCTGGGAATATACATATTCCCGGACAACCAAAGCCTCTTTTCAGCTTTCTCTCTCACTACTCCCCTATACATGCCTGAATGCCAAAACAGACCCTCTTCTCATTCATCCATCCTCTGTGTCTCAGGACCAAAGCTGGTCTACCTGCTTGGAAGCCCTCTCTCTCTTGCTCAGCTGATAAACTCCTACCCATCCCTCAAGCCACAGGCCCAGCTCACCTCCTCTGTGAAGCCTTCCCTGAGTCTCCCAGACAAACTGAGGCACCCTGACGGCCCCCTTCTCAGGCTTTTTGTGGGAGCCTCCCTATCTGCCAGCCCTTCCACACTGCTGTACAGATCCTTCTCCCTAGGAAATGTGTTCCCTGACCCCGGGGCTCAGCACTGGCTGTTTCTGTGACCCCAGCACCTAACACGGGCCCAAGAACAAAGTAGAGGCTCAGAGTGATTAAATAGCTATTAGGAGAGACAACATACATGGGAAGGAACGGTAACTGGTGGTTTTACAATTTCTTTGGAGAGGTATATCAGGCCTGGAATCTGATTTGAGCTTTATATATTATAAAACAATCTATAAAGGAGAAAGGTAAAGACAGAAAAGGTATTCTTTTTGGTTTGGTTGGTTGGTTGGTTTTGTAGAGACACGGGCCTCACTATCTTGCCCAGGTTGATCTTGAGCTCCTGGGCTCAAGCAATCTGCCCACCTCGGTCTCCCAAAGTGCTGGGTTTACAGGTGTGAGCCACTGTGCCTGGCCCAGGAAAGGTACTGCTAGACCAGAGATCTGTCCTGAAGGAGGAGAGGAATTAAACCAGAAGAACGCATTTCCTGGAGGCCTACGTCACACTCTGGGTACAGTTGTAAGTCTCCCTCTGTGAAAACGCAAAGCCCTCAAGTGGGAATTCCAGAGAAATCAGGTCACATCTCAAAATACACTCAGTCCCTCAGAGTATAAAGTTCTCAAAACCATGACAATTACATTTTATATAGTATTTAGTAGGATTAAAGTAGCAGCTATTAAGAAAAAAGTTTAAGCTACATGAAATCAGAGGATAAATCATGGTTCTGAATGTAAATTGGGAGTCCTGGGCAGCTTCCAAACTCTGCACTCCTCTTCTGAGGTCTTTTATCTTCCGGTGACACAAGCTGTAGTCAAATAATAAAAGAGTCACTGAGATGCTATTCTCCTTACTCAGCACTTCGCTTGACTGCTCAGACTTTAGGTACGCAGCGAGAAGTGAGCTCACAGCGAAGTTTAAATGGCAAAGGCACTTCCCATCATTAGAAATCCTCCTTTGGATGGACTCGAAAGACTTTCCAATGGTTGCCACTCTGTTAGGGGACTGCTTCCAAAGACTGTCTTGTAAAAATTAAATACTTGTTACTCCCTTCAAATTCCGAGTAAAAAACCTACCTACCTAGAATTATCCTGAACTTATTTCTTAAATTCCTAAAGTCATAACATCCAGGCGCAAATGACATCCCAGCGTATCACATCATTTGCAGTAGTTATGTTTTCAAAACTTGCTGTGGACGCCAAATTAGCCAATACTGAACCACTGCTCCTAGCGGAAAAACAGGACTAGGTTCCTACAGGACTCTCTGGTCACATCAACTCATCAATATAGAACCTTACTGTATATGTGTTTCTGTTTAAAGACATGTCATTTAACACGTATTGTTGATTCATTAATATTGAACTCACAACCATCAGCACCACAACTCATGCCTGAAGAAACTAACATACAAATTTTCTCTACAAGGTACATTACAGCCTTCCCACATTTAGGAACACTAGACACTTCTGCACTATGCTTGGGGCTACTTGAAACAGCAAAATCACTTTTAGTGAATAGGTGAATTTGCAAATACAGAATCCACAAAACTGTGGAAGCACTATAGTCTGTTTTATTCTTACGACGTTACTGGCACATAGTGCAAACCCCTCTATTAGGTGTCATAGTGGAGGTGTCCCAACAGATCTAAGCCGTGGTGTGGTTCCTATCCTTAGGAACACTGCAGTCCAGCAATGACCCTCAACTTTTTTTTTTTTTTTTTTTTTTTGAGCCGGAGTCTTGCTCTGTCACCCAGGCAGGAGTGCAGTGGTACGATCTCAGCTCACTGCAACCTCCGCCTCCCAAGTTCAAGTGATTCTCCTGCCTCAGCCTCCTGAGTAGCTGGGATTACAGGTGCCTGCCACCACGCCCGGCTAATTTTGTATTTTAGTAGAGACAGGGTTTCACCATGTTGGCCAGGCTGGTCTCGAACTTCTGACCTCAAGTGATCAGCCGCCTTGGCCTCCCAAAGTACTGGACTACAGGTGTGAGCCACCACGCCCAGCCGGCCCTCATCTTTTATTTTCCTGGATACACTTGGGGACTACCTGCCACTCCCTCACACCAGTAAGCCTCAAGGAGAGCACGATTTGAGGGCACTCCCATACCACCTTCGCCCACCTCCATACAGATTCCAATACCACTCCCAGCAGGGCACGTCCTTCCACTCAAGAGAGACCTGCTAGAAAGGAAAAGGCTGACCACAGCAACTGCGATGCAGACAGAATAAATAATGTGACACAGAAATTGGAAAGAATCCAAAGAACTCACTGAGGGACTGCTATGAAAAACTCCTATCCCATCTACTCAACTACATCTGGTTTCTTTGCACTGACATCTATAAAAACACAAAAATAGGAAAAGGACTAATGCGGAACCTCCTGATCCCAGCAATGAGTAATCTTCATCCACATCAAACAACTGAAAGAAAAAAAAACCCGGCCGGGCGCGGTGGCTCAAGCCTGTAATCCCAGCACTTTGGGAGGCCGAGACGGGCAGATCACGAGGTCAGGAGATCGAGACCATCCTGGCTAACACGGTGAAACCCCGTCTCTACTAAAACAATACAAAAAACTAGCCGGGCGCGGTGGCGGCACCTGTAGTCCCAGCTACTCGGGAGCCTGAGGCAGGAGAATGGCGTAAACCCGGGAGGCGGAGCTTGCAGTGAGCTGAGATCCGGCCACTGCACTCCAGCCCGGGCGACAGAGCAC
Source organism: Rhinopithecus bieti (assembly GCF_001698545.2). Classification (NCBI taxonomy): domain Eukaryota; kingdom Metazoa; phylum Chordata; class Mammalia; order Primates; family Cercopithecidae; genus Rhinopithecus; species Rhinopithecus bieti. Next base: position 4,121,182 of record NW_016808376.1, on the reverse strand, counting down.
GACCCCATCTCAAAAAAAAAAAAAGAAAAAAAAAGAAAAAAAAACCCAAAAACTCTATGGATTTGTATTAGGAGATATAGTTCCAAATAAATCCTATATTCTCCTCTTAATATATTCATCAAAAATTGATAATATCTTTGTTTTGTTCAAATGTAGAATCATCATCACAATAACTAAATACAAGAACTTTTGGGCTGGGCACGGTGGCTCATGCCTGTAATCCCAGCACTTTGGGAGGCCGAGGCAGGCGGATCACCTGAGGTCAGGAATTCGAGACCAGCCTGGCCAACATGGTGAAACCCATCTCTACTAAAAAAATACAAAAATTAGCCGGGCGTGGTGATGCACACCTGTAATCCCAGCTACGCGGGAGGCTGAGGCAGGAGAATCGCTTGAACTCGGGAGGCAGCAGTTGCAGTGAGCTGAGACCACACCACTGCACTCCAGCCTGGGCAACAAGAGAGAAACTCCATCTCAAAAAATAAAGAAATAAATACAAAAATTTTTGAAAATATGTAGGCCCTCTAGCCACAGGAAACTTAATTTAAATGTATATACATATTTTTGGCAAGAACAAATATAATAGCCTAGGATAAAATTCTATGAGAATAGAATATGACTCTAAAGAAAAAAAAAAGAATGAGATGGAAATTCCAATGATTAAAGATGAGCTTCTTTTTAAATGGATGACAGTGGGTATCAAATCTCTGTGGTATTTAGCTCCACTGGTTACACTTAAAATAATGACGTAACTGTTTTATTTCAAGATGCCAATGTTTACAATACTCTGGAAATAACATCCTTTGCCTCTCTCAAATTACGATGAAAAATTTTGGCTATCAACTCGAAGTGTGGGAGGGGGTAGACAGCTTTACAAAATTATTTTAGAAATCCGGTGAATAAAAGCCAAGTTGGGTCTCTCAAAAGAAGCCCACCCCTCAGTTCCAGCTAGGCCAGGTCTTTACATTTTCAAGAGAAGCTGGAAATCTGGATTTTCAATGTATAGTTTACCTGTTTTTTTTTTTTTTTCTGGTATGTTGATTCAAAAACTTTTCAACAGTGTGCAAGCCAAACAAAACACATCTTTAGGCCAACATTTTTCCTACTGCCTTGGCTCTAAGCAACACTCACCCTCTTCAGTCAACTGTGCCGTGAACTTCAAGGAGGTTCACTCACTCAAGAGACCTTCACTGAGCGCTTCCTGCTGTACCAGGCCCTCGCCTAGGCCCCAGGGTCACGGGGTGGCTGAAATACTAGCCCTGCCCTCAAGGAGGGCACAGCGGAAGAGGAAACTGACAGGTAACCCACATCTTCAATGCAGTCTGTTCAATTCAGGGCTAGAGTTAGGACTGGGGACAGTGGCCACGGGACCTCCGCTTGGGTAGGTCAGGAATAAATGGTTTTATTTGCAAAGGCGTGGGGGGAAGAGAAGCCAGGACTGGAAGAAACAAGGTGTGACTCCATGTTAGTGACTCAGCAGGGCGACCTTAGAAGGCTCAAAGGGTCAAGGGGCCCACAAAGCAGATAGAACCAAAGGTCATGGCCATCCTAGGGCGCTTGAAAGAACAGAACACCCGCAGGAGACACACACCAGCCCCGCTCATTTTCAGCTCTTATGTTAAAAACAGGCACATGATGGAAATAAACCATTGAGACGAGATCCAAAAATAATCTCAACTGGGCACCAAAGCTCATAGAAAAATCCTTATTTTAATCACTTCTGTAAGGCAGCTGAAAGGTACAGACACCAAACTCAGCTTGGGAAGCAATCAACTTAATCTGCTTCTTTGAAAGATTAATTAAAATGGAGATTACCAATGGCTGCGGAGGAGCTGGGTCAGCCAATGGGGCCCAGTTGAGATGAGCGATAAATTGTTTTAAAATCACACAAACACAGCTGCGGGCCAAACACAGAGACGGTGCATAAAATCGGCATCTTCCTGGGCCCCTCATTCAGCTCCTTAAGATTGAGTTAAAAACCCAAACCTCAGGAACAGCAGAAAGTGGGGCTCTGACACACCAGGCAAGGAGCCTGCCCAGTGGACGTGGACATGGCCATGGGGAACCTATGTGGCTGGAAGTGCTAAGCTGAACCAGCAACAGCTGCTGCTGGGAGAAAGAAGGGCAGAGGCACAGCCTGCAGGAGCTGCCAATATACTTGATCTTAACTCAAAGAAGATTGCAAGTGCTTGTTTAAGCCAATTTCAAGGATCTGCTCAGCTGAAGCCTAGACAGGAAGTTGAGACAGCAAGGGAACAGAAAAGAGATCAAATACCTTCTACATAGCCCTTACACCACAGAGGGCCTGGAAGCAGTGTTCTCCAGTGGAGGGCTGCTTTTCCCCCACAGCAGATGGCAAAAAGGAGGTTAAGCCAGAGATTCATGAAGACTCTGGCTGGAGGGCCCAGAATGAACCCATTATCACTGGGCATAAGCCCTGAGAGGAAGAAAACCCCAACAGCACTCACCAGAAAGATGATGATTTTGGCAACCGTTCCCCAAGTTCTTACTTCCCCAAGAGGACGGTGGACGACGATGAGGACACAGTAGTAAAGACAGGACACCGGCAGCGCCCAGCAGGAGAGGGGCTGACCTTCCAAATTCACTGCTGCTCCGAGTTAAGGAGCTCTGAACTGGGGGCTACTGAACACTTAAAAACCAACTCTTTTGACTGGGCACAGTGGCTCATGCCTGTAATCCCAGCACTTTGGGAGGCCGAGGCTGGGAGAATTACCTGAGGTCAGGAGTTCGAGACCAGCCTGGCCAACATGATGAAACCCTGCCTCTACTAAAAATACAAAAATTAGCCAGGTGTGGTGGCAGGCACCGGTAATCCCAGCTACTCGGGAGGCTGAGGCAGGAGATCACTTGAACCCAGGAGGTGGAGATTAACAACTCTTTTGGTTTTTGTTTCTTGAGACAGAGTCTCGCTCTGTTGCCCAGGCTGGACTGCAGTGGTGCAATCACTGCTCATGGCAACCTCTGCCTCCTGGATTCAAGCAATTCTCCTGCCTCAGCTAACCGAGTAGCTAGGACTACAGGCACGCACCACCATGCCCGGCTAATTTTTGTATTTTTCGTAGAGATGGGGTTTCACCATGTTGGCTAGGCTGGTCTCGAACTTCTTACCTCAAGTAACTCACCCACCTCAGCCTCCCAAAATGCTGGGATTACAGGCATGACCCCCCTCGCCTGGCCAAAAAACCAACTCTTCTACAGTAAGAGTTGGTTTTTCTATTAGCTTTCCCCAAAAGCTAATAGAACATCCCTCACTGCATTAGGTGTCAGAAGCCCTGAATTCTAGCCTGAACCTGGTGGCTCTTCATGATACTGAAAAAATATTTATTTTGTCTTAAGGTTTCCTGGCATACAACTTCTAAAACCCTTGGAACCTCCACAGTGATGTCTTCTGTATGCTAATGAGGTGACTGGTGGCTGAGATTCCCTAGGTGGCTTCAGGATGGGCGCTGAGCACTTCAAAGACCAAGGCGGGATTAGAGGGTTGGGAACATCAGCCCCACTCCCAAACCTCTGGGGAGGCAGGGACAGCAGGTCAAGGGGATCACTTGAGGCCAAGGGTTTGAGACCCGCCTGGTCTCTACAAAAAAAAAAAAAAAAAATTCATTAGTTGATTTTAGAAATTACTTGGGCATGGTGATATGCACCTAGCTAATTGGGAGACTGAGGTGGGAGGACTGCTTGAACCCAAGAGTCGGAGACTGCAGTTAGCTATGATCGCACTACTGCGCTCCAGCCTGGGCAGTTGAGTGAGACCCTGTCTCTACAAAAAAAAAAAAAATTTTTTTTAAAACAAAATAAACGTAACTGTTTGCCCTCAATAAGCAGCTACAAAGTGCACTGCAAGTTGGAGGCACACCACGCTGAGATGGGTGAGCTCACCTGGGTCAGCACCATGTCCCAGCCCTGCCCTCCAAGGCCTCCTGCACACAGCCTCTTCCCTGCCCACTACCACATCAGTCTAGGCCCAGATCACAGCCCTTTGAAAAAGGGCCTTAGAAAAAGGTCATTTTCTAAGGCTCAGCTCTGCTCATGTTCCCACATCCTGGATGTGTCACAAGCTAACACTATTAATACTTTAGCCTAGAACTCAAAACCCATCATGATCTGACCTTTACCCTGCTTTCTAACCTGGTTTCCCACTGGTTCCTTCATGCCCAGCTTCCTAATCTCCTCCCACCCTTGATGTCAACTCTACCACCTCCCCAAGTGTGACAGGGTAAGAAATCTATCTTGGGTGTCTGCCTCCGGCTCCTAGCACAGACCTCTGAAAGCCCTTGGAATTTGGAGTGATGGAGTGAAAGGAACACCTCTTGTTATTCATCATAAGCCCCTTTCAAGCACACCTAAGTTTATGCCAGCGCGGTGACTCTTGGAAAAGGGGGGCTGATTACCAGGAGAACAAGCCAGGTGATGAGAGAGGGTTGGAATTTTCCAGTCCAGAAAGGGGAGAGGCAGTGGAGGTTGAGTTAGTCACCAATGACTAGTGATTTACATCATTCATGGAATCTCCGTAAGAACTCTAATTGGAGGGGTCTGGGGAGTTTCTGGTGGGTGAACACCTGGAGCTAGAGGGAGATGGGGCACCTGGAGAGGGCATGCACGCTCCCCTGCCACCCCACCCCACCCTACACCTCGCCCTATGCATCTCTTCCATTTGGCTGTTCCTGAGTTGTACTTGCCATAATAAAACTGTAAACATAATAAAGTGTCTCCCCGGGTTCTGTGAGCTATTATCGCAAATGATCAAATGTGAGTTAAGGGTGGTGAGAACCCTCAAAGTATGGCCAATCGGCCAAAAGCACAAGCCACAACCTAGGACTTCTGACTGGCGTCTGAAGTGGAGGGGGTGTGGGGGGCGGTCTTGTGGAACTGCCCTCAACCTGTGGGGTCTGCAATACCTGCACACAGTCAGTGTCACAGGTGAATTGCATGACACACAGTACGTGTCCAAGAATTGGGGAACTGCCTAATGAGAGGGGACAACCCACACATGTGTGCGGTGTGAAGTGTAAACTGCCATTTCCCTTCACCTCCCGCCCTTGATGTCAGCACTGCCATCTTCAGAATAGTGTTCTGGCCGGCATGTCTGCTCAGCCACTGTCCCCGCCTTCAGAGCAGGACACCTCCCCATGCCTCAAGGTTGGACGCATGCTCATGCGTTCCATCATGTCTTCCCCCAGGTGGGTTGGGTGTCTCCATCTCTAAACTCACACAGCATTGACTTGGTCTCTGCTTACAGGATACAGGGAGTGTCTCCCAAAGCTGGGCCTGAAGCTCAACTCAGCCACTTAACTCACTGAATGTCCCTGGGTAAAAAAATTAAAATGTCTGACTCCATCTCACTGAGGTCAGGAGGATGGCTGGTGGTAACACACATCTAAAACGCTGGTCATGTTTTCGGCTCTCTTCACCCATAACACTATGAGTTCCTTGAGTGAAACGTTTTTGCCTCTCTCAAAGAGCCTAGCACCATGAGTTACATTCAGTAGGAGCTAAAAGAAAAGGTATTCCTTAAAAAAGGAAGAAAAGGCCTGGCGCGGTGGCTCACGCCTGTAATCCCAGCACTTTGGGAGGCCGAGGCAGGCGGATCAGGAGGTCAGGAGATCGAGACCATCCTGGCTAACAGGGTGAGACCCCGTCTCTACTAAAAATACAAAAAATTAGCCGGGCGTGGTGGCAGGTGCCTGTAGTCCCAGCTACTTGGGAGGCTGAGGCAGGAGAATGGCGTTAACCCGGGAGGTGGAGCTTGAAGTGAGCAGAGATTGTGCCACTGCACTCCAGCCTGGAAGACTCCATCTCAAAAAAAAAAAAAAAAGAAATAGAATGTAATAGGGTGGTTACCAGGGCCTGGGGGTCAGGGGTTTGGGGAGACTTTTGTCAAAGGATACAAAATTTCAGCTGGGAGGAAAAAGTTCAAGAGATCTATTGTACTACATAGTGACTGTGCTTAATAACAACGTATTGTGTTCTCGAACATTGCTAAGATGGTAGATTTTAACTGTTCTCACTATAAAACAAGTATGTTAAGTAATATATATATTAACTAGATCAATTTAGTCTTTCCACAATGTATACGTATTTCCAAATAACATATGGTACATGATAATAAATAAAAAGGAAGAAAATTCTGACAAATGCTATAATGTGGATGAACCATAAGGAAATTATGCTGAGTAGAATAAGACAATCTCAAAAGGCCAAGTACTGTATGATGACACTTCTGGGAGGTCCTTAGAGTAGATAAATTCAGGAGCAAAGTAGAATGGTAGGTGTCAGGGGCTGCGGGGAGAGGGGAAGAGGAGTTGTGGGGGTTTTGTTATGTTTTTTGTTTTTGATTTTTTTTGCTTTGTTTTGTTTTTTGAGACAGAGTCTTGCTGTGTCACCCAGGCTGGAGTGCAATGGCACCATCTCAGCTCACTGCAGCCTCCACCTCCTGGATTCCAGTGATTCTCCTGCCTCAGCCTCCCGAGTAGCTGGGACTACAGGCACACACCACCACGCCTGGCTAATTTTGTATTTTTAGTAGAAACGGGGTTTCACCATGTTAGTCAGGCTGGTCTTGAACTCCTGACCACAGGTGATCCACCGCGTTGGCCTCCCAAAGTGCTTGGATTACAGGTGTGAGCCACAATGCCCGGACTGTTTTGTTTTGTTTTTGTTTTTAAAGACAAGTCCCACTCTGCTATCCAGGCTGGAGTGCAGTGGTGCAATTACCGTTTATCTGATTTTCAAATCGTTTCACCATTTTCAGTTATACGAGCTGTTAATGACAGTAACTATCCCATAAATTTAGTATAGATATCCCAGATTGTTCTGAGGGAGAAACTCTATTTGGAGTCCTGGATGATTCGGTTCTAGTCATCCCAATTTCCTTATGCTTGCTATTACAGTGCACTGTATATGTCACTGTGAGGAAGATAGAATTCTTATTCTCAAATTCACCTGCTGGTACTGTAAGGACATTTTAACAGACCTCCTAAATTTAACCGACTAGGGTGTTTTGTTTTTCTTTAAGAAACATTTGAAAATCATCCTCCTGAAAGGAAATATTTTATTCATGCCCAGTTTAAGTAGTGACAGGAAAATATTCAGTACTTAAAATGGAATTTTTTTAAAAAACGGTCAGCATGAATTTCCAAAGGCATCTGGAAAATTGGCAAAAGAATTAAGAATGTGAAAAGCAACCGGTGATCCCAGCTGGGGTGAAACTGCCTTCCTGTGGAAACCCGGAATAGAAGATAAGCTTCTAAGATTGATTGCTTGATGTATTTTCTTCACGTGTCGTACCAACCTCAGACTGCTTTAGGAATTCCCACAGACAATCCCCTGGAAAGTTAATTTACATAGTGATTCCAATTTAATCAGAGGAAAAAAAAAAAAAGCACACCTACAGCTTGTTCCCAGGGCCCCACACAAGCTTGAAGTTAAAAGTATTTTATTTTGTATTGAGAATAACAAGAATCCAGGCAAAGATCTTAAAAATTCAATCTTTCCCCTCAACCCTTCATGGCCAAAAGACTGAGATACTAACATATCATGGCCTGAGAAAGGGTTTTCCTCACTCATGAGAGAAGACAGTGTTGGCCCCACACTGAGCTCTGGAGTTGGCCAGAACTGAGCTTGGACCCCTTCCCACCTCCTACTCACTCAATGCTGGACTCAGAGCACATTAGTTGACCCCACACAGAATCCCATCAAGTTGATTCATAAAGTCAGGACTATGCACAGCATCCTCTATTCACGCACGCTGAGCCTGAGATCATTCTGAATCTAGTGGGCCAGAAGGATGGCTCCATGGGGACAGCTGGACCTGTATTCCAGGCTTGGATAGGTGACTCACTCACTAGCTGTGTGATCTCAGGCAAGTCCCTCTGGCTCCCCTTTCCTCTTGGGTCCTTTACACATTAAACTAGAAGCTTCTGCTCCCACGTGACATGACCCAAGTGGAACAGAGAGACTGGAAACACGCAGGCTGCAGAAGTCCAGGAGGTCATGGTCAGCCCTGGCTCTGCACTCTTACCTGGGTTTTGTGTGGGCACAATGAACCCTATTCTACCCTCGACTAGTTGTAGGACCTTGAGTAACGGGGCTTAACTTTCTGTGCCTATTTTATCTCCATAAAACAAGGGGATAAAGATAGTTTAGAGACAGACGCGGACACAGATATAGTGACAGACATAAAGACAGAGACAGAGATGGAGATACAATGTCTCTTCTAGCTCTACAATTCTACTTATAAGAGAAATTCCTTCCATTCTCAATACAACAGAAACTAAGGTTGAGCAAAGTGGCTCATTCCTCTAATCCCAGCAACTAGGAAGCTGAGACAGGAGGATCACTTGAGGCCAGGAGTTTGAGACCAGTCTAGACAATAAGTGGAACAAGACCCCATCTTTTTTAGTTTTTAAAAAATAGAGAGGCCGGGCGTGGTGGCTCAAGCCTGTAATCCCAGCACTTTGGGAGGCTGAGACGGGCAGATCACGAGGTCAGGAGATCGAGACCATCCTGGCTAACAGGGTGAAACACCGTCTCTACTAAAATACAAAAAACTAGCTGGGCGAGGTGGCGGGCGCCTATAGTCCCAGCTACTCAGGAGGCTGAGGCAGGAGAATGGCGGGAACCCGGGAGGCGGAGCTTGCAGTGAGCTGAGATCTGGCCACTGCACTCCAGCCCGGGCGACAGAGCAAGACTCCGTCTCAAAAAAAATAAATAAATAAATAAATAAAGACAACTACTTTATAGTTCTTCGGCAAATCACCAGCAAATGCAGTGTGAAAATTCTGCATCAGTCTGGAGGAAGGACACCGTGCAGTACAAGCACTTTACAAAAGGTCAAAATATGGGAGACAGACACAGGACTATTCACTCCTCCAGAACAGTTTATTGGTCATGCACATGTCCCCAAATTAAATCCCACCCAAGACCACCAGCCACCTCCAAAAGTTAGACTCTCCTTGCCCTGTGGGGCAGTGCTTCCCATGCACAGCAAAAAGATGACCCACGGGAAAATGGCCTTCTCTTTGAGGCTCAAGGAGATTTTCTAAGACAAGTGCCTATGACGAATTCACCCCCTCCACTGACCTAAATCCAGATGGAAGGCATCAAAAAAAAAAAAAAAAAAATCAAATGACAATCCAAAGCCACAGATTTTGTGGCCATTTTGCTCTCAATCCTCTTCCCCAAAAAGGAAGCACCCTTCAGACAGTAGGTGACAAGGACACTGTGTCCAGAGAGGGCGTTTCTATCTAACTACAACTTTCAAACTCACGGCCATTAACATTCACCCAAAATAACTGGACGGTCGCCAACCAGGAAAGGGCACGTTACTAAAACCGGCCCTCCAGCCTCCAGGAGGCTCGGCAGAATTCTGCTTGCTGTGAGGAGGGGAGGAAGCAAGGTCTGGTTATTCTGCCAACGTGCAGAGAGGCACAGTAACTAGGTCACGTTCTCACACGGGCCTGGATGAAACCACCTGGAAGCTCCAAGCCCATGTCCCCATGGTGCTGGGCAGAAGCTGAGTCTCCTGCACTGAGTATCTCTCCTTGAAGCCTGAAGACACCCCTGGCCACACACTCCAAGGACAGCAGTGTCAGGATGTTCCCAGAATCCTTGACGTCCCGAAGAGCCTGTCCCAAGAGCAATGGGCAGAACATGAGCCTTGGTCTAGGCACAGACCCAGGGCTGCCACACGCCACTGCCAACCACCAGCCACCTAAGCCCCCCAGCCCCCTCTGCAGGGAGTGTAAGCAGTAACTGACCACACACACCCCCACGCCACCCTAGCACAGAGAACTCTTAAATCTGGAGCTGGTGGAGTCACCAGAAACCCAAAAAATTAGTCTCTCTCTAAGCAGAAGCTGATGGAAGCTCACAGTCAACCCATCTCACCTCTTCCTCCAGACCTTGCATCGGACAGGAAGGACCTTCCATGGAGTGTGATGGTGTCTCCATCAACTCCGGGATGTCAATCACACAGACGTCACGACAATGTACTTCCCAAGTGAAATCGCAAGCCACGCCTTTATCCAAGGCTCATCATGTGTTTTCCTCCAACAACAGGCTTTCCAGAACAGCACGATGTGCCTCTCGGGGGGCGTGGTAACAAAATCACATTCATGCCGCATCTCATGACTTCCTAAGCGGTGGGACAGTTTTCTTTCCACAGCAGACAAACCTCGCATTGCCACACAGTTTATCTGAAAAACTGCTGGAGCCTCTAGCCCCAGGTAATGACGGAGCTGTCTTTGAGCCCCCGCAGATGTCTCTCAAGTAGGCATTTTTAACTATTTATTAATTTGAAACGCATGTCAGGTGTGATGTGCTTTTGCTCTTGCCTTTTAACCTCTGCAATTAGCAGACAGGTACGTTTTCTTGTGCCTCTTAACAGCCCCAACAGAGAAGACAAAACACTCAGACCACCAAAAACATTTCCCAGGCCGAGAAGGCACACCAGCATAGACCAAGGCTTTTTTTTTCTGCTCTAAACCAGTTTTTGCCTCTGCTCTAAACCTGGACACCCTTATTGGTAGACAGAGAATCTAGAAACTGGAGTCTGGGGGAAAAGATGAAAGTGAGAAAACTGGTTAAGTTTCAAGGTTGATTCGGGGATAATTCGACAGTAACAAAGGCTTGGGCCCGGAGCAGTGGCTCACACGTGTCATCTCAGCACTTTGGGAGGTCAAGGTGAGCGGATCACCTGAGGTCAGGAGTTCGAGATCAGCCTGGCCAACATGGCGAAACCCCATCTCTACTAAAAACACAAAAATTAGCCAGGCACGGTGGCACACACATGCCTGTAGTTCCAGCTACTCAGGAGGCTGAGCCAGGAGAATTGCTTGAACCCAAAAGTCAGGTTGCAGTGAGATGAGATGGCACCACTACTGCACTCCAGCGTGGGTGACAGGGCAAGGCTCTGTCTCAAAAAAAAGGGGTGGGCGCCTTGGAATTTCCCCCTCCCAAAGTGGAGGGGAAAATAACCTAGAGCCCAAGGCAGTCTCCCAAAATATCCATCAAGGAGCCACCGGAGGAAGGGGTCTTCTCCGGTGAAGGCATTTCTGGAGAAGATCCCAGAAGCCTCCTGAGAGTCACCTCAAGCTACTCAAAGAACAAGCGAAGATGCCAGGCTGGCAAGATGCCTACAGAAAGGGAGGTTCCCAGGGGAGAAAAAGAGCTGAGGCTTCTTCCCTCCCACAATGGGCTCTATCTGCTTACCCACTCATGACAGCAACTAAGCACTGGTGGGGCACCAGCAGGGGCGAAAGGGAAATTTTCCAGCCCAATCTTTCATAATGAATAAAATAGTTTGGAACTTACATTCCAATACAGGATAGTTAGCATTTATTGAGCAATTATTATGATATAAAGATACACATACAGGCCAGGTGCGGTGGTTCATGCCTATAATGCTAGCATTTTAGGAGGCTGGGGTGGGCGGATCGCTTGAGCCCAGGAGTTCGAGACCAGGCTGAGCAACATAACAAGACCCCATCTCCACCAAACAAAATACAAAAATTAGCCAGGGTTCCAGCTACTCAGGAGGCTGAAGTGAGAGGGTCGCTTGAGACTTGGCAGTGGAAGTTGCAGTGAACCAACACTGCACCACTGCACTCCAGCCTGGGCCATGGAGCCAGACCCTGTCTCAAAAAAAACAAAAAAAAAACAAAAAAACAAAAACAAACAAAAAAAAAACCGAGATACACATAATGTAACTTTCATTAAGAGTTTACAACGTCTACATACATATACATATCTCAAACTCAATGAAAGTTAGCCATTATATATTACACATATAATGTGTGTGTCAAAGCATGGAATATGTCACTACTCTATGAATAGCAATAATTGTAAAATGAAATATGTAAGGGTAACTTTTTTTTTTTTTTTTTTTTGAGATGGAGTCTCTCTCAGTCACCCAGGCTGGAGGGCAGTGGTGCAATCTCAGCTCACTGCAACCTCCACCTCCTGGGATTAAGCAATTCTCCTGCCTCATCCTCCTGAGTAGCTGGGACTATAGGCGCCCGCCACCACACCCAGCTAATTTTTTTGTATTTTTAGTAGAGACAGGGTTTCACTATGTTGGCCAGGCTGGTCTCAAACTCCTGACCTCAAGTGATCCGCCTGCCTCAGCCTCCCAAAGTGCTGGGACTACAAGTGTGTGCCACTGTGCCCGGCTGGGTAAAGTTATCTTCTTAGTTCTACATTATTATTATTTTTTATTAAAGTATTAAAATATTATATTGTATGTGAATTTACTTTAAACTTCTTTTTCTGCTAACTAATGTATGATTATTACAGAAAATCTAGGAAATACAGCCAGGCAAGAAGGAGAAAATTAAAGTCATCTGTCATTTCAACACCTTGAGATGACTGCTGTTAATATCACATGAATGCACACACACTTCCAGCCCTCTCCCTACAAATATCATTACAAATGTTCTTCCACAAAATTGGGATCATATTATTTGTTAACTTATTTTTTACATTAAGCAGTATATTGTCTGCCCACGTCCTTCAATAACATTCTGCATTGCAACTTAAAGTCTATAGAGTATCCCATTATATTGATGTACCATAGTTTATTTTATATTATTAGCAGTTTCAACTTTCTTTTTATTTATTTATTTATTTATTTATTTATTGAGACAGGGTTTGTCAGTTTGTGGCCCAGGCTGGAGTGCAGTGGTACAATCTCAGCTCACTGCAACCTCCACCTCTGGGCTTCAAGCAATCCTCCTACCTTAGCCTCCAGAGTAGCGGGGACTATAGGCACACACCGCCATACCCAACTAATTTTTGTATTTTTTGTAGAGACAGGGTCTCACTATATTGCCCAGACTAGTCTTGAACTTCTGAGTTCAAGCAATATGTCCACCTTGGCCTCCCAACGTGCTGGAATTATAAACAGGAGCCACCACGCTTAGTTCTATTTGAACTTTCAGTTGCCATAGGAAATACTCCACAGATTGATTGATTTCTTTTTTTTGTAAAAGCTTCACTGAGAGGCCGGGCGCGGTGGCTCAAGCCTGTAATCCCAGCACTTTGGGAGGCCAAGACGGGCAGATCACGAGGTCAGGAGATCGAGACCATCCTGGCTAACCCAGGGAAACCCCGTCTCTACTAAAAAATACAAAAAAACTAGCCGGGCGAGGTGGCAGGTGCCTGTAACCCCAGCTACTCAGGAGGCTGAGGCAGGAGAATGGCGTAAACCCGGGAGGTGCAGTTTGCAGTGAGCTGAGATCCTGCCACTGCACTCCAGCCTGGGCAACAGAGCGAGACTCCGTCTCAAAAAAAAAATAAAAATAAAAAAATAAGCTTCACTGAGATACAATCCACAATTCACCAATTTAAAATGTACAATTCAGGCCAGGCACAGTGGCTCACGCCTGTAATCCCAGCATTTTGGGAGGCCAAGGCAGGTGGATTACCTGAGGTCAGGAGTTCAAGACCAGCCTGACCAACATGTTGAAACCCAGTTTCTACTAAAAATACAAAATTAGCCAGGTGTGGTGGCACTTGCCTATAATCCCAGCTACTTGAGAGGCTGAGGCAAGAGAATCGCTTGAACCCGGGAGGTGGAGGTTGCAGTGAGCCAAGATTGCACCATTGCACTCCAGCCTGGACAACAAGAGCGAATCTCCATCTCAAAAAAAAAAAAAAAAAAAGGTACAATTCAATGGTTATTAGTAGAATTACACAACTGTGTAATGACCATCACAATCAATTCTGGAACATTTTCATCTTTTCTCCCCAAGAAAAGATCGTACCGTTTATCAGTCATTTTCCATTATTCTTCAACTATCCTCCAACCCCCAGCCTTAGGCAACCACTAATCTAGATTTGTCTACTCTGGATACTTCATATAAATGGAATCACACAATATGTAGTTTCTTGTGACTGGCTTCTTTCACTTAGCAAAATGTTTTCAAGGTTCAGACATGAGTTGCAGCATATATGAACGCTTAATTCATTTTTACAGCCAAATATCACATCATTGTAAGGATATGCATACTTTCTTTATCATCCACTGATAAACATTTAAGTTGTCTCTGCTCTTTGGCTACATCAATAACACTGCCATGAACATTCATATACAGGTTTTCATATGGGCACATATTTTCATTTCTCTTGGATGTATACCTAGGAACAGAATAGTTGGCACATTTAGTAATGCCACATTGAACCTCTTGAGGAATGACTGCTTTCCAGAGCAGCTTCACCATTTTACAACCACACCAGCAGCCTAGGAGAATTCTAGCCTCTCTACATCTTCACCAACGCTTGTTATTATCTATCTTTTTATTACAGTCATCCTAGAGGGTATGAAGTGACATCCAATTGTGGTTTTGATTTGCATTTCCCAGACGGCTAAAAACGTTGGGCATCTTTTCATGTACCTTCTTTGGAGAAATGCCCATTCAGCTCTGTGGCCCATTTTTAATTGGGTTATCTATTAATTATTGAGTTACAAAAGTTTTTAACGTATTTGAGATTCAAAACCTTCACAGATTTTCAAAACACATTTCCCATTCTGTGAGTTGTCTTTTCACTGTCTTGACGGTATCCTTTGATGCACAATTTCTGATGAAATACAATGTATCTAGTTCTGTTGCCTGTGCTTTCAAGGCATGACATTTTACATCTATGTTTTCTTCTAAGAGTTTTACAGTTTTAGTTCTTCTATTAGGTCACCGATCCATTTTGAGTTCATTTTTACATACAGTGTAAGACAATGATCCAAATTCATTCTTTTATATATGAATATCTAGTTGCTCCAGCCCTATTTTTTCAAAAGACTATTCTATCTTAACCAATAAGATAGTCAAAAGAAAATAAACCATAAACGTGAGAGTTTATTTCTGGACTCTCAATTCTAGTCCACTGATCCATACACCAGGACTACACTGTCTTGATTGCTGTAGTTCTGTAGTAAGTTTTTAATCAAATTGTGAGTCATCCAACTTTGCTCTTCTTTTTCAAGACTGTTTTGGCTATTTTGGGTTCCCTGCATTTTCCATATGAATTTTAGGATCACCGTCTCAATTTCTGCAGAAAGGGCAAGCTGAGATTTTGAAAGGTATTTTGTTTAATCTATAGATCAATTTGGGGAGTTTTGCCAACTCCACAACATTGTCTTCCAATCCATAGACACAGGATGTCTTTCCATTTGTTTAAGTCTTCATTAATATCTTTCAATGATGTTTTATAGTTTGCAATGTGTAAGTCTTGAACTTCTTTGGTCAAATTTACTCCTATAATATCTTATGTCTATTCTTTCTTTCTTTTTTTTTTTTTTTTTGAGACGGAATCTCGCTTTGTCCCCCAGGCTGGAGTGCAGTGGCGCGATCTCGGCTCACTGCAAGCTCCACGCCCCGGGTTCACGCCATTCTCCTGCCTCAGCCTCCTGAGTAGCTGGGACTACAGGCGCCGCCACCACGCCTGGCTAATTTTTTGTAATTTTAGTAGAGACGGGGGTTTCACCATGGTCTCAATCTCCTGACCTTGTGATCCGCCCACCTCGGCCTCCCAAAGTGCTGGGATTACAGGCGTGGGCCACCGAGCCCAGCCCTAAATATCTTATTCTTATTGATGATATTATAAATGGGATTGTTCTCTTAATTTCTTTTTTATTTTTCCTTGCTATCATATACATATATAATTCATTTTTGTATATTGATCTTAGCTCTTGCAGTCTTGATGAACTCATTTATTAAATGGAGTAATTATGTAGGTGATTCCTTAGGATTTTCTCTTTACAGGATCATCTTATCTGCAAATAGAGATCGTTTTACTTCTTCCTTTACAATCTGGATACCTTCTATTTCATTTTCTAACTATGTTGGCTAGAACTTCCACTACAAAGTTGAATGGGGGTGGTGCGAACAGACACTCTTGTGTTGCTCCTGATGTTAGTTAAGATAAAGCGTTCATTCTTTCTCCATTAAGTGTGCTTTCAGCTCTGTGAGTAGACTTTTTAAAATTCTTTGTTGAAAAGGTTATTTTGCTGTTATGTCCATTCATAAAAGGACCTAAGTATGATTATTTCCCAATACACAACTCCCTTAATATTTAGTTATCTTACAGATTTTCAGCATGCTTTATGCTTGTACTAGGCAAGAGAAAATAACATGTTTGAGTATTTCTGAAGTTCAAGACTTAAAATGGGCATTATTTAATAAAACCCAATGTCTGTGATGAGATAAACACCTGCTAATATAAAGTCCAAGCAATGGACATTCATGTCAGTTTGACATTTCCCCGAGTTGCAAGTCACTCCATTTACTGCTGAAAATAAAGGCTTTATTCTGAGCACGTTCCGAAATTCAGTATCAATTTTCCTGCTTCGACATTCCCTGAGTTCTCATTCTGCTGCTCACCAAAATTAGTTCCACCACAAAAAGCTCTTTACAGTAACAAAAAGAAGGAAAAAAAAGGAAAGATCTGTTCTAATTTTATTTAAATCTTAAATCCTAAAACAAAGAGGGATTTGACACTTAGCTAATTTAATTATTTAGTACCAAATACTTCATATAAAAAAACTACACTCTGAAACCTGGATTATGTAGTTTGATGCTCTAAACAAATTATATTAGAGCAACAGCTTGGTTAGCTAGAATACATAGAAAGGAGTGCAGGGGAAACGTGTGGACTTTGGAAGACCCGGCTTCAAATCCCAGATCTGTCCATTACTGGCTGTACTTCCTCGAACAAGTCATTTCTCTTCCATGTGCCAATTACAAACGAAAAACAAAAAACAAAAGATACTGCTATTTGCAGGCATGTTGTAAAGATTAGACGACACATTTAATCAAAGTGCTTGGAAGGAACACAGAAAGTGCTATTATTACTTGAAGTCACAGTTTTTTGTTTGTTTGTTTGTTTCAGATGGAGTCTCACTCTGTTGCCCAGGCTGGAGTGCAGTGGCACGATCTCAGCTCACTGCAGTGATCTCAGCTCACTGCAACCTCCGCCTCCCGAGTTAAAGAGATTCTCCTGCCTCAATCTCCCAAGTAGCTGGGATTACAGATGCCAGCCACCATGCCCGGCTAATTTTGTATTTTTAGTAGAGATGGGAATTCACCATGCTGCCAGGCTGGTCTGGAATTCCTGACCTCAGGTGATCTACCCACCTTGGCCTCCCAAAGTGCTGAGATTACAGGTGTGAGCCACCATGCTCGTCCTGGTTTTTAAACTTTTATAGCTAAAATCTTTCTAAACAGTATTAGCATTTTTATGTCTGGGTATGATAGTAAACAGACTATTGCACCTTTCATTTCTGAGCATTTCATGTGAAAGATCCTATGTAAGTTACCAAAAGGTGTGTCAGGCTCACCCACAAGTACCTTATCATCTAGTATAAACAAGTGTGATGCATACCATAAGGATTTCACATACATTATCACTACAAGATATGACACAGATAAAAGGTGTCCACGGGACTGACTATATAGTGAGTGGCTGGGCACACATTCTACAACATGGTTTTCATTAATATAATCCAAATATTAGCTCAGATAATTGTTCAACTGTTCTCCCTAAAAAGTGGTACAGTAAGTCCTCACTATGTCCAATCAGTTCTTGGAAATTGACTGTAAGCAAAATAACATACTCGAATATCATCATTTTGTTCAATATCATTTCATTACAACACTGATTTAAAAAATGAAAAAAAATGGGTTTTGTTATGTCATTTCGCTTAAAGTCAGTTTCCAAGGAAAATGGGCTGGTGTGGAAAAATCCACAGAGTGTCAGAAGTGTCATGAGTATATAGTAAAACAGTTTTTTTCTTTTAAAAGGATTTACTCTTGCTTTATAGTCCCAAGTCACCTGAAAGGCCATGTCTCTGCTCTGAAAACTCATCAGGCAACGGCACGGTCAAACTCATCATTTCTACCAATTAAACATGCTTCTGGTACCAGCTAACTGGCACATCTGGGATCATCCAATTAGCAAGACAGTGAACATGGACCAGACTCCGAATGTGAACACGGACTGCTTCTGTGTGCCACGCCACAACCGCCAGAGAACTCAGACTGTATCATGGATTCTCAGCAGCTTGCACTGTCTTCTTATAAAAACTTGAGAATTGGCCGGGCACAGTGGCTCAAGCCTGTAATCTCAGCAATTTGGGAGACCGAGGCAGGCAGATCACTTGACGTCAGACCAGCCTAGCCAACAAGGTGAAACCTGTCTCTACTAAAAATACAAAAATTAGCTGGGTGCAGTGGCGTGTGCCTGTAATCCCAGCTACTCAGGAGGCTAAGGCAGGAGAATTGCTTGAACCCAGGAGGCAGAGGTTGCAGTGAGCCAAGATCGTGTCACTGCACTCCACCTGGCTGACAAAGGGAGACTCCGTCTCAAAAAAAAAAGAAAGCAATATGATTTTCTAGTCCTTCTGACATTTTTTAAGAACCGCTACCCAAGATTTCTCCTTGCAGGATTCAGAAGCAATCACCCAAGTCAAGCTGTGACGACCCCAGGAAGGGAACAGCATTCATTCTACAACTTTATAAGATGCGGGGCCCATTGTCACTGCTCAATGTATGTACAAAGCTGACCTCCTTTTGCTATTATTTTCAAGACACGACCAGTTCTCCTTTTCATTCCTACTTCCTTTTTTATTTCCAATAAAGGGAAAAGGCAGGCTTTCACCTAAATCAAAATGGAAGAGTCATAAAAATGTACAAGCTACTTCACACAGGCATACACTTTTCATTGATTTCATCTCAACCTCAAACCATTCATTTTAACTCAAAAACAACCTGACAAATGACCAGGACAATTATATCATTACTAAATATGTGAGCCTCAAATTAGTTGAGAAATGCTTTTTTTTTTTTTCTTTTTTTAATTTGAGAAGAAGTCTTGCTCTGTTGCCCAGGTTGGAGTGCAGTGGTGCAATCTCAGCTCACTGCAATCTCTGCCTCCTGAGTTCAAGTGATTCTCCTGCCTCAGCTTCCTGCATAGCTGGGACTACGGGCGCCCGCCACCACGCCTGGCTAATTTTTTGTATTTTTAGTAGCAACGGTGTTTCACTGTGTTAGCCAGATGGTCTCGATCTCTTGACTTCGTGATCCACCCGCCTTGGCCTCCCAAAGTGCTGGGATTAGAGGCGTGAGCCACCACACCTGGCCAGGAAATGCTCTTAAACGTATATTGACTTGGGTGGTATCATGATAAGAAACATCTTTCCCTTTTTTCCGAGCAATAATCACATGAAAAACCAAAGTGCAATTATGTTATCAGCTTCATAAAAGGAAGGATTTGTTTGGCCTCCTTTGGGTTGTCAAACTCAATAATCATTACAAAACATAGGCTCCAAGTGTGACGGATTCCTTGTAGCCTTAAAACCTTTACTCTCATACTTAAAATCATTGATCCTTTTAATTGGAAGGCGAGACAGTATCATAATAATTGCTCTGCTAGATTCAGAACTAAGGAAAAAAAGGTTTCACCTGATGCTCAATCAATCAGCGATGACTCCTTTTTTTTTTTTTTTTTTAGACAAAGTTTCACTCGGTCACTCAGGCTGGAGTGCAGTGGTGCAATCTCAGCTCACGGGTTCACGCCATTCTCCCGTCTCAGCCTCCCAAGTAGCTGGCACTACAGGCGACCACCACCACGCCTGGCTAATTTTCTGTATTTTCAGTAGAGATGGGTTTCACCGTGTTAGCCAGGATGGTCTTGATCTCCTGACCTCGTGATCCGCCCGTCTCGGCCTCCCAAAGAGCTGGGATTACAGGCATGAGCCACCCACCGAGCCCCGGCCGCCTCCTCTTTACTGTCCCTACCCCACACCCAAATATATTTATCCAGGTGAACATTCACTGTTGTTAATGTTCCTCTCCCATCATTCCTTGCAATGAGAGCCCCAATACTCTACAGGTACAGGGCCCATGAATTGTAAACATCAGAGAGAAGAAAACACATGGCCAATACCTTCCTTCTTTCTAGCTCTGCAGGACCACATAGAAAATACCATGAAAGGGTTTTTTGTTTTGTTTTGTTTTTTGACACAGAGTCTCGCTCCATCCGCCCAGGCTGGAGTGCAGTGGCGCGATCTTGGCTCACTGCAACCTCCACCTCCCCGATTCAAGCAATTCTCCTGCCTCAGCCTCCCAAGTAGCTGGGATGACAGGCACCCACCACGATGCCCAGCTAAATTTTGTTGTTGTTGCTGTATTTTTAGCAGAGATGGGGTTTCGCCATGTTGGCCAGCCTAGTCCTGAACTCCTGACCTCAGGTGACCCGCCCACCTCAGCCTCCCAAAGTATTGGGATTACAGGCATAAGCCACCGTACCTAGCCAAAAGGATCCCTATTAATTGCTCCTTGAGGAGAGAACAGGTTGTGTCTTTTCTGTGTCTCTATCCACTGACCTGTAATAGAATAGAAACATGTACACACCAAATATCAAACATCTGTGGCTATGCTTTCACTTATCAGTTATCAGGAAGTTTAGCAATCCTTGCCCTTCACATGCAAGGGCAACATCTCAAAACAATACCTTTTTTTTTTAAGCTCTCCTAAAAGATTTACACTGATCCATCCACTTTCTGGCACATTTTTGAAAGATATTTAGCCAGGAGTAGAGTCGTATCTGGCCATGAATCTGAATGGCAAAAACTGGTCCCATATTAAGTTATTTTATTTATTTTTTTATTTATTTATTGAGACAAAGTTTCGCTTCCCCACCCAGACTGAAATGCAGTCATGCAATCTCAGCTCACTGCAACCTCCGCCTCCAGGGTTCAAGCGATTCTCCTGCCTCAGCCTCCCGAGTAGCTGGGATTACAGCTGTGTGCCACCACGCCCAGCTAATTTCTGTATTTTTAGTAGAGACGGGGTGTCACCATGTTGGCCA
Source organism: Rhinopithecus bieti (assembly GCF_001698545.2). NCBI lineage: Eukaryota > Metazoa > Chordata > Mammalia > Primates > Cercopithecidae > Rhinopithecus > Rhinopithecus bieti. The sequence continues at coordinate 4,100,302 of NW_016808376.1, read as the reverse complement.
GGCTGGTCTGGAACTGCTGACCTCAGGTGATACACCAGCCTCAGCCTCCCAAAGTGCTGGGATTACAGATGTGAGCCACCAAGCCTGGCCCCAAATTCAGTGATTTTTAGCCAACATTTTTGAGCACTTAAACACCAGGCATTAAATAAACAAAAAATTCATACGACTTATCTCACGAAAACCTCATCACAACCCTATATAATATAAACCATTATGATTCCCATTTTATAAACTGTAAGTAGAGGTTCAGCATCATGCTGACAGGTCCCTGGTGAGAAGTCACACTGAGATTCAGGCCTAAGCAGTGTTATATTCGTCCAGAGACCACTGTCTACTTATAAGATCCATTGACTGAGAAAGCCTGCAGGCCACCATATTTTAAGAAATCTCAAATTTTTTTCAAAATAGTAACTCAAAGATTTTCTTGCTCTATCAAAAGAAACGCATGCTTGGCCAGGTTCAGTGGCTCAGGCCTGTAATCTCAACACTTTGGGAGGCCAAGGCGGGCAGATCACCCGAGATCAGGAGTTTGAGACCAGCCTGACCAATATGGTGAAACCTCATCTCTACTAAAAATACAAAAATTACCCGGGTATGGTGGCATGTGCCTGTAGTCCCAGCTACTTGGGAGGCCGAGACAGGAGAATTGCTTGAACCCGGGAGGCGAAGGTTGCAGGGAGCCGAGAGCGCACCACTGCACTCCAGCCTGGGTGACAGCCAGCAAGACTGTCTCAAAAAAAAAATAGAAAAAGAAATGCATGCTCACATTTGGATAGAGATCTCACAAGAAAAAAACTTTTCCAAGTATCCAGTAAACTCTAGTGCTCAATAAACTTTTTTAACCACTAACCCTGAGAAAATTTTAGTCACCAAAATGCCTTTGATAGTAGGCTAAAAAGAGTAGAGAAGAAGGTTTTATAACTGAAAGGGATTGGGATCAGCTACCTGATTTGTGGGACCCAGAGTGAAATGAAAATGGGGATACCCTTGTTCAAAAAAACGTATACACTAAGGGGCCAGTCACAGTGGTTCGTGCCTATAATCCCAACACTTTGGGAGGTCAAGGCCAGGAGTTCAAGAGTAGCATGGACAATATAGCGAGGCCCCATTTCTAAAAAAAAAAAAATTTAAGTTTGCCAAGTGTGGTGGTGTGCACCTATGGTCCCTGCTACACAAGAGGCTGAGGCAGGAGGATCACCTAAGCACAGGAGTTAGAGGCTGCAGTTAGCTATGATTGCATCACCTGACTCTAGCCTGGGCAATGGAGTGAGACCCTGCGTCTAAAAAGTACATCTATTAAAACATAAAGTAGTAAGGGCTTTACGACGGAGAGAGCCGTGCGTTAGATGAAGTATGGAGCCCTTTGCACATCGGCCCCTGGGCAGCCATGCAGCATGAACGCCCATGAGGCCAGCCCAGGAAATAATTGGTGTCTAGTCCCCCAGAGGTCACACTGGACTCCAGAGGAATGAGGCCTCACAGGAAACTGGTACCGTGTCCATGCCTAATTAGCTGGGTGTGGTGGTGCGTGCCTATAGTCCCAGCTACTCTGGAGGCTGAGGTGGGAGGATCACCTGAGCCCAGGAAGTCGAGGCTGCAGTGAGCCATGATCATGCCACTGCACTCCAGTCTGGGCGACAGAGGGAGAGCCTATCTCAAAAAAAAAAAAAAAAAAAAGACATTAAAAAATAAAAACAGGCCAGGTGCTGTGGCGCACACCTCACCTGGCGCACACCTGTAATCCCAGCACTTTGGGAAGCTGACGCGGATGGATCACCTGAGGTTGAGAGTTTGAGACTAGCCTGGCCAACGTGGTGAAAACTTGTCTCTACTAAAGATACAAAATTTAGCTGGGCATAGTGGTGCGTGCCTGTAATCCCAGCTACTCAGGAGGCTGAGGCAGAATTGCTTGAACCTGGGAGGTGGAGGTTGCAGTGAGCTGAGATTGCGCCACTGTACTCCAGCCTAGGTGATAGAGGGAGAGTCCGTCTCAAAAAAATAAAAAATAAAGATAAAATAAAAAAAACTCCTATTCCCTATGAACTCCTAAACACTTCATAGCATGCTTACGTCACCTGCCATCTGCCGCTCTGCATGGTGGGGACATGGGTTTGCATCACATTTTCTCTGTTAAGAGCTCAGGGGGCAGTCCAGATGCTGTGGCTCATTCCTGTAATCCCGGCACTTTCGGAGGCCGAGGCAGGCGGATCACCTGAGGTCAGGAGTTCAAGACCAGGCTGGCCAATATGGTGAAATCCCATCTCCACTAAAAACTCAAAAATTAGCCGGGCAACACAGTGACACTCTGTGTGTGTGTGTGTGTGTGTGTGTGTGTGTGTGTATTAAAAAAAAAAAAAAAAAGCCAGGTGCAGTGACTCATGCCTGTAATCCTAGCACTTTGGGAGGCTGAGGTGGGCAGATCACCTGAGATCAGGAGTTCAGGATCAGCCTGACCAACATGGTGAAACCTCGTCCATACTGAAAATACAAAAATTAGCCAGGTGTCATGGTGGGCATCTGTAATCCCAGCTGCTCAGGAGGCTGAGGCAGGAGAATCAGCTGAACCCAGGAGGCGGAGGTTGCAGTGAGCCAAGAAGGCACCACTGCACTGCAGCCTCGAGACACAGCGAGACTCTTTCTCAAAAAAAAAGAAAGAAAGAAAAGAAAGAGCCAGGTAGCAAAATCGACCAACCAGGGCAAGGAAGCCCCTTTACAGTAATGGTTAGGAGAGCTGGCTCCTAGCCATTTCCTGTGTCCTACCATTCCTCGTGAACTCCTAAAACACGGTACCGTGTCCTACAGATCCCTCAGGCTTACTCCAGTCTCTGTGTCCTTGCTCATGTAGAATCTCCTGCTTCCAGAGCCCACCACTGATTCTTCAGGCCAACTCAAATCTGATCTCTGCCACCCACTGCTCCCAGATGCTTGCAGCCTACTTTGGGCTTCTCTGCCTTTACTCTTTCGGTCTTCAGCTCATGCTCTTGAGGGTCAATAGTCCTATATTTTTCTTTTTTTAGAAATATTTTTGTGAGCCAGGCGCGGTGGCTCACAACTGTAATCCCAACACTTTGGGAGGCCGAGGCAGGTGGGGTCATGAGGTCAGGAGTTCAAGACCACCCTGGCCAACATGGCAAAACCTCCTCTTTACTAAATATACGAAAAATTAGCCAGGCATGGTGGCGTACGCCTGTAATCTCAGCTACTCAGGAGGCTGAGGCAGGAGAATTGTGTGTACCCGGGAGGTGGAAGTTGCAGTGAGTTGAGATCACGCCATTGCACTCCAGCCTGGGCGACAGGGTAAGACTCCGTCTCAAAAAAGAAAAAAAAAAGAAATATTTCTGTGGAGATGCAGTCTCACTATGCATTGCCCAGGCTGGTCTCGAACTCCTGGCCTCGAGTGATCCTCCCACGTCGGCCTTCCAAAGTTCTGGGGTTATAGGGGTGAGCCATTCACTGCACCTGACCTGTTTTGCTTTTGGGAGAATCTTCTCTGATGCAGCCGAAAGCTTCATGAGAGCAGGGGACGCTTTCTTGCATGTGATCTCTTACACGTGATTTTCCAAAATACCTCGCACACTGAGTAATGGATGGAGAGTTCATCTGGTTCTGTTTTAAAAATCCCAAGTAATGGAATTGTCTCCACAGTGGTTTAGAGAACCTGCTTTTCTAAATGTTTTGTTACTGATAAGTCCTTGAGAATGTTCCCCCGCTATTTTCTTCCTCTGGATTTCGTCTCTGTAAATCACCCCCTCCTTCCGTGTGAGGGTTGCTCACTGCGTGGATTAGCTGCAATGAGTGTCTAATCCACGGGCTTTGCCCTGCCTCCCCCCTCGCCTGTTTACAGGCCCTTTTCCTTGGCTACCACATTGCTGTGCTCGGGAAAGGGTGAGTTGTCAGGGAAATGTCATTAGGATGCTGCCTTGGTGCTGCTGGTACTCCAGAAACAGACTCTTGCCCAGTAATGGCCCAAAGCTGAACATAAATGACATTTGGCTTCTTCTATTCTTCCATTCGTTGGGTATCCCGGGTTGCCTGTGTCCTAGGGGCACTCCTGCTGAATGCCATTACTCTATTATTTCCTCGTTGGGGATTCCTCCTCTCAAACAGCTTGTTGCAGTCTTGGCGTGATTTATGGGAAGCAGTGTGTATTTGGCGTTTTTCATTTTTTACCCTTTGCAGATTGTACCCTTTTGCAGTTTTAGGACTTTCGGTCTGTACGCTGATTTCTCTAAAACTAGACCATGCAGGTGGGCACGGTGGCTCACGCCTGTAATCCCAGCACGTTGGGAGGCTGAAGTGGGCAGATCACTTGAGGCCAGGAGTTGGAGACCAGCCTGGCCAACATAGCGAAACCCTGTCTCTACTAAAAATACAAAGAAATACAAAAATCAGCCAGGCGTGGTGGCAGGCGCCTGTAGTCCCAGCTACTCAGGAGGCTGAGGCAGGAGAATCGCTTGAACCTGGGAGGTAGAGGTTGCAATCAGCTGACATCATACCACTCCACTCCAGCCTGGGCGACAGAGGAAGACTCTGTCTCAAAAAAAAAAGAAAAACTAATAAAAAGAATAACATGCTTATGGTGTTTGAATTTCTGCTTGGTACCGGGGTACCTCCTTAGACACTCGTTGGGGGCTTTACTCCATCACCAACCCTGTGACTTAAGTACTGTTTGACACATGAGGAGAACTGACTGGCCTCAGGTCACATGACTAAAAGAATAAGTTACAGGGTGGGGTTTGAACCTAGATCTGTGTGAAGAAGCTTCTGGAAGGCTGTGCTGATTGAGATGGAACAGACTTTTCCAGAGCCAGCTTTGAGCCTCCTCTAAGGCAGGTCCTGGGAAACTCCACCACCTGCCACTGGTCCAGGGAGTGCTGCCAGGGGGACCTTCATGTGATGGTGTGAAGAGTCTTTGTTTACTATTGAGTTGTCAGACCTGTATTTCTGTCACACGTCTCCTGAGGCCCAGTGGAGGCCTTGCCTGGAGCCTGGAGCTGGAAATCACCTTAGGCTCTGCAGGTGAGGATGCGGGGGTCTGGACTCCCCCACCTGACTCACACTCCTGAGAAACCTCTGTGCTGAGAGAGGAATGGGCTTAGTAACCATTTCTTTTCTTTTCTTCTCTTTTCTTTGAGACAGTCTCGCTCTGTCGCCCAGGCTGGAGTACAAGGGAGTGATCTCAGCTCACTGCAGCCTCCACCCTCTGCCTCCCAGGTTCAAGAGATTTTCCTGCTTCAGCCTCCCCAGTAGCTGGGATTACAGGCGCCTGCCACCACGCCCTGCTAATTTTTGTATTTTTAGTAGAGATGAGGTTTCACCATGTCGGCCAGGCTGGTCACAAACTCCTGACCTCAAGTGATCCTCCTGCCTCGGCCTCTCAAAGTGCTGGGATTACAGGTGTGAGCCACTGCGCCCGGCCTTAGTAACCATTTTTATAGGTCAAGCACACGTTTTGTTATTGCATGGCTATTTCTCTCCTGGCAAATGAAGATAATAATTTTTGAAACATCCAGAGAACCCTGAGATTTCGAATCAGGCTGTTGGCAAACAAAACAAATTTTTAAAAAACCATAATGTTCCTCCCAGGGTTCTGGCAAACAAAATGTAGCATTCTCTGGAACTTTTAAAAAAACGTATATGATCTTTATAGTTTAGGTATCCATTGGCAAAAGGTCATAGAAAATTCAGTGAGATATCCAGAAATTCAGACAAAGTCAGTTTTATTTTCTCAAATGGCTAAAACATGTTTCTGTCCTTGTCCTCTTATGTGAGTGGATGTTGTCCTGGTCACTTAAGCAGGTGAGTGAGCAGAACAGATTTTCTTTGACTTGAAGCTCAATGTTCTTCCCTTGCTTAAGATTTTTTGTTTTTGTTGCTACCCTTGTTCTGCTTGCACTAAAATAATGATTTTTCTTTTCTTGCTACAATGTATTACAAATGTTATTCAGGAGTTTATTAGGTCACATTTACTTTGTTTCAGGGCTTGTTAATTTTAAGAAGTCATTATAAATAAGCTGTGTCATAAAGGACGCACCATATAGGAATGCATTTCAAGTGGTTTCCTTGTATTTTTAATAATTGGGGAACGCCAGGATATCGCACATGGGAAAATTAAAAATCTCAAACACCCAGTCTCTTAAGAAAGATGATCTGGCACGATGTGAAGAGTTGCTCATCGCTTCTGTTTAGGATATGTTTGGAAATCTCTGTGGCGCTTGTGATTTACGTGCAAGATGACCTTTTCACGTTGTCACAGGCAATTTCATAGCAATAAGAAGGAGTTTAAACTGTATCTTGCATTAGGTTAACATCCAAAGGTATTAGGAGCCAAGCTGTTGAACATTCTAGTTTGAGATTCGGATTTTGCACATGGTTAATTCCAGAGAAAGCACCCCAGGCATGCAGCCCAGCTTACAGGCCACTTTGGGCCACTCACACCTGTAATCCCAGCACTTTGGGAGGCCAAGGCAGGTGCATCGCTTGAGCCCAGTAGTTCAAGACCAGCTGGGAAAGACAGTGAGACCCCGTCTCTACTAAAAATACAAAAAAATTAGCCGAGCGTGGTGGCACGTGCCTGTATTCTCAGCTACTCGATTAATAAAAATAAAAATTACTCCCATTCCCTATGAACCCCTGAAACACTTCATACCATGCTGACATCACCTACCACCTGCTGCTCGACATGGTGGGGACGTGTGTCTCTGTCACATTTTCTCTGTTAAGAGCTCAGGGGGCAAAACTGACCAACCAGGACAAGGAAAACCAATGGCTGGGAGCACTGACTTTGGCCCCAGACAGGTACCTTTACTGAGGTTCAAATCCCAATTCTTCAAGACAAATAGGTCTTTGTGACCTTGGCCAAGTTACTTAAGCTCTCTGGGCCTCAGTTTCCTCATCTCTAAAATGGTAGTGACAAGAGTATCTATTTTACTGAACGGCTGTGCAGATTTAGTGTGAAAATTCACGTGAAATACAGCCATGTATCACTTAACGGTCTTGGATATCTTCTGAGAAATGCATCTTTGAGGAGATTTTGTCATTGTGTGAACATCAGAGTGTGCATTTACACAAACCTAGGTATGGCCTACTACACACCTAGGCTGGATGATACAGCTACTGCTCCTAAACTGCCAACTTGTACAGCATGTGATGGCACTGGAGACGACAGGCAACTATAACATGACAGTAAGTAGTTGTATATCTAAACATATCAAGACACAAGACACCAAAAAGGTGCAGTAAAAATATAATGTAAAAGATTTTTTAGGCGGGGCCGCAGTGGCTCACACCTGTAATCCCAACAGTTTGGGAGGCCAAGGCTGGCAGATCACCTGAGGTCAGGAGTTCGAGACCAGTCTGGCTAACATGGTGAAGCCCCATCTCTACTAAAAATATAAAAATTAGCCAGGCATGGTGGCGCATGCCTGTAATCCCAGGAGATCAAGTGAGGCAGGAGAATCACTTGACCACCACACCCAGCAAATTTTTGTATTTTTAGTAGAGACAGGGTTTCACCATCTTGGCCAGGCTGGTCTTGAACTCCTGACCTCATGATCCACCCGCCTCGGCCTCCCAAAGTGCTGGGATTACAGGCGTGAGCCACTGTGCCCAGTCAAAAAAGATTTTTTAAATGGTGCATCTGTATAGGACACTTGTCATGAATGGAGCTTCTGGGTCTAGAAGTCACCCTGGGTGAGTGAGTGGTGAGTGAATGAGGCGGCCTAGGGCATTACTCTACGCTACTGTAGACTTTATAAATATTGTACGCTTAGGCTATACTAAAGTTATTTTTTAAATTTTTCTTTCATCAATGATTAATTGTTAACTTACTGTAATTTAACTTTTTAATTTTTTGACTCTTGTAATAACAGCTTAAAACACACACATTGTATAGCTGCAAAAAAATAAATTTTCTTTATATCCTTATTCTATAAGCTTTTTCCTATTCTTTTAACTTTTTAATTTTGTTAAAAATTAAAACACGGCCGGGCTCGGTGGCTCACGCCCGTAACCCCAGGACTTTGGGAGACCAAGGCGGGCGGATCACCTGAGGTCGGGAGTTCGAGACCAGCCTGACCAACATGCAGAAACCCTGCCTCTACTAAAAATACAAAATGAGCCGGGCGTGATGGTGCATGCCTGTAATCCCAGCTATTCAGGAGGTTGAGGCAGGACAATCGCTTGAACCCAGGAGGCAGAGGTTGTGGTGAGCCGAGATAGCGCCACTGCACTCCAGCCTGGGCAACAAGAGCAAAACTCTGTCTCAAAAAAAAAAAATAATTAAAACACAAGTCCAAGGTGGGTGGATCACCTGAGGTCAGGAGTTCGAGACTAGCCTGGCTAACATGGTGAAACCCCATCTCTACTAAAATGCAAAAATTAGCCGGGCATGGTGGCACATGCCTGCAATCCCAGCTACTCAGGAGGCTGAGGCAGGAGAATCGCTTGAACCTGTGGAGGCGAAGGTTGCAGTGAGCCAAGATCACGCCACTGCACTCTAACCTGGGCAACAGAGTGAGACTCTGCCTCAAAAAAAGAAAACAAAGAACACAAACACACACATTAGCCTAGTTCGAAGCAGGATCAGGATCATCAACACCACTGTCTTCCGCCTCTGGAGATATCTTGTCCCACTGGAAGGTCTTCAGGCACAGTATCAGGCATGAAGCTGTCATCTGCAATGATGATAATGCTTTCTGGATACCTCCTGGAGGACCTGCCTGAGGCTGTTCTACCACTGACTTTTTTTTTTTTTTTAATAAGTAGAAGGAGTATACTCTAAAATAACAATAAAAAGCCCAGCATAGCAAATACGTAAACCAGTAACATAGTTGTTTATTATAACTATTAAGTATTAGGTACTGCACATAATTGTATGTGCTGGACTTTTGTGCAACTAGCAGCCAGTAACATAGTTGTTTATTGTAATTATCAAGTATTAGGTACTGCACATAATTGTACGTACTGGACTTTTGTGCGACTGGCAGTGCAACAGGTTTGTTGACTCCAGCATCACCACAAACATGTGAGTAATGCATGGCACCACAACATCATGACAGTGACAACGAGGCAACAGGAAGGTTTCAGTTCCATTATCATCACCCCAGGGCCCCACTGTCACACACGCAGTCCATGCATCACTGCCGATGTCACAGGTGGCAGCTCACTATACTGTACTTGCCACAGGATGTAACACCTGGTAAATGCTCAGTAAATATTTGCCATTATTATTAAATAATAATAATAATAAAATAATTTAATATTTAATATATTAATAACATGCTTTTAAGACGCAGTCTCACTCTTACTCAGACTAGAGTACAGAGATGTGATCTCAGCTCACTGCAACCTCTGCCTCCCGGATTCAAGCAATTCCCCTGCCTCAGCCTCCCAAGTCGCTGAGATTACAGGCATGCCCCACCATGTTCAGCTTATTTTTTGTATTTGTAGTAGAGGTGGGGTTTCACCATGTTGGCCAGGCTGGTCTTGACCTCCTTGACCCCAAGTGATCCACCCACCTAGGCCTCTCAAAGTGCTGGGATTACAGGCGTGAGCTGCCACGCCTGGTCAACATAACGCTATTTAAATATATTATTAAAACTATACATTCCTTTATCTTACAGAAGCCAGCGTCCTCTTTGACACACAGCAACTCATTATATACTCACTGAGAAGTGCTATGTAATTTCCGACTTCTGGAACTTTTTTAGGCAACAGCCCAGCTCACTGTCCCTGAGCCCCCGTCCCGATGAGGTGACCCTCTTTTCAGCTTCATATGTGCACCTTCCTACCTACACACAGTCACACTGAACTGTAATTACTTTCTGTCTCCCGAAAAAGTTCCCTCAGGACAAGAACCATGTTTTGTTTACCAACACTTTCTTAGTGCCTGGCATGGAGTAGACTCAACCCATCATATCTGATGGCTTTTTTTTAAAGTTCAAATCCTAACTGTGTCATTCAGGACCTATGAGGCCTTAGGCGAGTTACATGATCTTTCTGAGTTTCTCGTCTCTCATATTTAAGTGGGGGTAATAGTACCTACCTTTCCAGCTTGTTGTGAGGTTTTGTTGCAATAACAAAACCCGTAATCTGTCTCTCAGTTGTCCAAAATCCTGGTGAGTGCGGTGGCTCACACCTGTAATCCCAGCACTTTAAGAAGCTGAGGTGGGCGGATCACATGATGTCAGGAGTTTGAGACCAGCCTGGTCAACATGGTGAAACCCCATCTCTAGTAAAAATACAAAAGTTATCTACTAGGGAGGCTGAGGCGGGAGGATCACTTGATTACCCAGCAAGTCGAGGCTGCAGTGAGCTACCATCACACCACTGAACTCCAGCCTGGGTGACAGAGCAAGACCTAGTCTCAAAAAAAAAAAAAAAAAAAGAATCACAGAGACAGAACACACTAGTGTTTCAGTATTTCTCACATAGTAAGCCTTCAAAACTGTGAATCAATGAACAAACGAACAAATGAATGAATGCTATGACTCTGGCTGACTTTACTAGCCTCTGACCTCCTCTTTGGCACAATCAACATGGCCACTACCCTTTAATTCTAGTCCAACCCTTTGTGATTTCAAGATCTCTCTCCCATCTCTTTCTCACAAAAGATAAATTCCTTTACAATGATCTATACATGGCTAGTAGTGTCTAATATTTTATACTTCAGAAAATGCTGTAGGCCAAAGGAACAAATCTGTAACGGTATTCCTGAAGGCATCACAGAGAGGTCTTTTTACTGACGTCAATCACTTGATGGGGTGTAACACCTATCTGCTTAAATAATTAAAGTCAGCCGGGCGCGGTGGTTCATGCCTACAATCCAGCACTTCAGGAGATCGAGGCAGGCAGATCATGAGGTCAAGAGATTGAGATCATTCTGGCCAACATGGTGAAACTCCGTCTCTACTAAACTACAAAAAATTAGCCGGGCTTGGTGGTGTACGCCTGTAGTCCCAGCTACTCGGGAGGCTGAGGCAGGAGAATCGCTTGAACCCAGGAGGCAGAGGTTGCAGTGAGCTGAGATCGTGCCACTGCACTCCAGCCTGGGAGACAAGAGTGAGACTCAGTCTCCAAAAATAAATAAATAAATAAAGTCAATGCCCTTTCATTTAGCACCTGTAATATGCAGCACGTGTTACAATCTTTGTTTGTTTGTCTGTTTGTCTGTTTGTTTGTTTGTTTGGAGGCAGAGTCTTACTCTGCCACCCAGGCTGGAGTGCAGTGGAGTGATTTGGGCCTCCCAAAGTGCTAGGATTACAGGTGTGAACCACTGTGCCCGGCCTACAATCCTTATTATTATTCTTGTTATTGCAACAAAACCTCACAACAAGCTGGAAAGGTAGGTACTGTTACCCCCACTTTTTTTTTTTTGAGACGGAGTCTTGCTCTGCCGCCCAGGCTGGAGTGCAGTGGCCGGATCTCAGCTCACTGCAAGCTCCGCCTCCCGGGTTCACGCCATTCTCCTGCCTCAGCCTCCCGTGTAGCTGGGACTACAGGCGCCGCCACCTCGCCCGGCTAGTTTTTTGTATTTTAGTAGAGACGGGGTTTCACCGTGTTAGCCAGGATGGTCTCGACCTCCTGACCTCGTGATCCGCCCGTCTCGGCCTCCCAAAGTGCTGGGATGACAGGCGTGAGCCACCGCGCCCGGCCTACCCCCACTGAAATATGAGAGAAGAGAAACTCAGAAAGATGATGTAACTCGCCCAAGGCCTCATGGGTCCTGAATGGCACAGTTAGGGTTTGAGCTTCATGAATCTAATCAAAGCCTATGCTCCTTTCCTTCCACTTATCCATTCATTTACCAACTTTTTTTTAATAGGGTCTTGCTGTCTGACCCAGGCTACGGTACAACAGTGCCATCGCGGCTCACTATAGCCTGGAACTCCTGGCCTCCAGTGAACCTCCTGCGTCAGTCTCCCAAGTAGCTGGGAGTACAGGCATGAGCCACTCTGCCTGGACAACAAACTATTTTATTGTATTGTATTGTATTGTATTGTATTGTATTGTATTGTATTTATTTTATTTTATTTTATTTTATTTATTTTATTTTATTTTATTTTATTTTATTTTATTTTATTTTAATTTTGAGACAGTCTTGCTCTGTTGCCCAGGCTGGAGTGCAGTGGTGTGATCTTGGCTCACTGCAACCTCTGCCTCCCAAGCTCAGGCAATTCTCCTGCCTCAGCCTCTGAGTAGCTGGGATTACAGGCATCTGTGACCATACCTGACTAATTTTTGTATTTTCAGTACAGACAGGGTTTCACCATGTTGGCCAGGCTGGTCTCAATCTCCTGACCTCAAGTGATCGTCCTGCCTTGGCTTCCCAGGTAGCTCGGACTGTAAGTGTGAGCCACCGTGCCCGGACACAAACATTTACGAAACACAGAGGTGTCCCGCCTGAGCAAGGCGCTGCCTGTGTGTGAGGCCTGCCCTGCTGGGGCCTGGGAAAGCCTCTAGGTGGCCGTAGTACAGGATAATCTTAAATCAGGTCTTTGCAGCGAGACCCTGTGGGGATCAGAGGCGCCTGTTCTCTGCTCTCCACTCCCTGAATTGGTTCCCTGTCACCGACTTAGGGAGACGTGGCCTGGATCCCCAGCAAGCAGGGGGAAGGCAAGCAGAGGGGCAGGGGCACCAACTGCCCACAGCTCCCAACTCCCCAGGAGCTAGACACATCCTCAAAAGCTCCTTTCACACCCACAAAGCGAGTGACAAAGCAATGGAGAGATAATGGCTGAGGCTGCCCAACCTCCGGCACAGACCGTATCTTCTCCGGTAACCACCACTATGCCGGTGCCCTGTCATGATGCTTCCTACTGGTCACAGTTCACATCCTTATAGATAACACAACAGGAAGATGACTTGGCCAAAGCCCAAGGCCTGGGGGTGATGGAGATAAACTGTGGGACCCGGGCAGGTCACGTCATCTCAATGCACCTGTTTCACAGCCCGTAAAATGAGAGAGCTAATCTAGCTGATCATCTCAGTTACAAAGACCTCACCTTCTTTTTGTTTTTTTTCTGAGACCGTCTAGCTCTGTTGCCCAGGCTGGAGTGCAGTGGTGAGATCTCGGTTCATTGCAACCTCCACCTCCTGGGTTCAAGCGATTCTCCTGCCTCAGCCTCCCGAGTAGCTGGGATTACAGACCCCACCACCATGCCTGGCTAATTTTTGTATTTTTAGTAAAGACGGGGTTTCACCATGTTGGCCAGGCTGGTCTCGAACTTTTGACCTCAAGTGATCCACCCGCCTTGGCCTCCCAAAGTGCTGGGATTACAGGCATGAACCACCACTTCCGGCCCCAAAGACCTCACCTTCTAAGCCAGGGGTCCACAGCGCCCAGGCCATGGGACCAGTACCAGTCCGTGGCCTGTTAGGAACTGGGCAGCAAGACAGGAGGTGAGCAGCCGGCAACCAAGCAAAGCTTCATCAGTATTTACAGACGCCACCATCACTTGCATTGCTGCCCGAGCTCCACCTCCCATTCAGTCAGCAGTGGCATCAGACTCTCATCAGAACACAAGCCCTGTTGTGACTTGCGTGTGCCAGGGATCTACACTGCACGCTCCTTATGAGAATCTAACACCTGATGAGCCGTCACCGTCTCCCATCACCCCCAGGCCATTCCCCCAACTAGGCGGGACCATCTAGTTGCAGGAAAACAAGCTCAGGCTCCCACTGATTCTACATTATGGTGAGTTGTAGAATTGTTTCATTAGATATTACAATGTAATAATAATAGGAATAAAATGCACAATAAATGTAATACGCTTGAATCATCCTGAAACCATCCCCTTGCCCCTGGTCCATGGAAAAACTTCTTCCACGAAACTGATCCCTGGTGCCAAAAAGGTTGAGGACCACTGATCTAACCTCAAGAACTTCCAAAGACTGTGTTCTAAAGAGGGGTTGGCTTCAAGGTTTAGGGCATCTGCAGCTGAGCAGAAAGCAGGACTGTGCGTGTAACAGTGTTTATGTCACGAAGCAACTGAGAAGCTGGCTTCCTGTGTCTTACCCTAAGCAGGGAGAGTCAGCCACACTTGGATATGAATATTTTTTATTTCCTTTTTCTCACAAGTATAATTAGCTCTCTGGAAGTCTGTGAAGTCGGGTCTCATCTTGGCAACAGGATCTGTCCCACTGCTGATTCTGGGGATGTGTTTAGAAGTGGTCATGAGGATAGAGACGGTGACCATGAGGAGAAGCCAAGCAAGGCATCACCACCACCATCACTGCCCAGCTACACAAAGTACTGACACACTTCAAGTCTGACACACATTGTGCTCACAAAGACTGTATCTAAGGGATAAAGCTGCCCCTATATCCACAGCCACTGCAGTGATTCAGGCACACCACCTGGTAAAACACTGAAATACCTCCAATGAGTACAGAACCACAGCCCCACCTCCACAGGTCCAGCCTCACCACTAATCTCTGGGGTCTCTCCCTAGATCTGCCACCCACCCTGCAGAATGACTGACTGCCAATCATCCAGCCAATGACTGACTTTTTTTCTTTTTTTTTTTTTTCTTTTTTTTTAATGTGACGGAGTCTCGCTCTGTCACCCAGGCTGGAGTGCAGTGGCGCCATCTCAGCTCACTGCAAGCTCCGCCTCCCGGGTTCACGCCATTCTCCTGCTTCAGCCTCCCGAGTAGCTGGGACTACAGGCGCCCGCCACCACACCTGGCTAATTTTTTTGTATTTTTAATAGAGACGGGGGTTTCACCGTGTTAGCCAGGAAGGTCTCGATCTCCTGACCTCGTGATCCGCCCGCCTTGGCCTCCCAAAGTGCTGGGATTACAGGAGTGAGCCATTGCGCCTTGCCTTTTTTTTTTTTTAAGACAGAGTCTCACTCTCTCACCCAGGCTGGAGGGCAGTGAGCAATCTCAGCTCACTATAACCCCCACCTCCCAGGTTCAAGCAATTCTCCTGCCTCAACCTCCCGAGTAGCCGGGATTGCAGGCATGCACTACCAGGCCTTAATTTTTTTTTAATTTTTAGTAGACATGGGGTTTCACTATGTTGGCCAGGTTTGTCTCAAACTCCTGTCCTCAAGTGATCCACTCACCTTGGTCTGACAAAGTGCTAGGATTACAGGTGTGAGCCACTGTGCCCGGCCCAACAACTGATTCTTACTGTCTCCTTTATATTCTTCCATATTTTTCAAATTCTCTACAAAGGAAAATGCAAGGTTGCTGTTCTAAAGTTTTTCTTAAGGTACCAGTTTCCAATTAAAACCGAAAATGAAAACAAATACAAAACATTGAAATAGTGCCGGAGAAAAAAGACTATGAAAAACTTTAGGGTTTGTGTTGATAACTTTCAGATTCAAGATCAACGTATGACCCAGCTTCTACAGGAAGCCTGCCCAAAAGATACCAGCTAGGTTTCAAGAGATGAATGTGACAAAAAGTGAATGCTGAGGAGAAGGAAACTTTTTTTTTTTTTTTTTTTGAGACCGGAGTCTAGTCTCATTCTGTCACCCAGACTAGAGTACAGGGGCGCGATCTCTACTCACTTCAACCTCCGGCTCCCAGGTTCCAGCGATTCTCCCACCTCAGCCTCCCGAGTAGCTGGGATTACAGGTGTGTGCCACCACACCCAGCTAATTTTTTTGTTTTTTTTAGTAGAGGCAGGGTTTCACCATGTTGGCCAGACTGGTCTCAAACTCCTGACTTCAAGTGATCGGCCCACCTCAGCCTCCCAAAGTGCTGGGATTACAGGTGTGAGACATCCCAGCCAGCCAAGAAGGAAACATTTTTAAAGCTATAATCTTTAGGCCCAGCACATCACACATTCCTTCTCTCATTTGGGACCTATAAAGTCTATAACGTAAGCAGGTGTCATTATTCCCATTTGACAAACAAGGTCATCAGGACACACAGAGGATAGGCCGGCTCAGTGGCTCATACCTGTAATCCCAGAACTTTGGGAGGCTGAGGTGGGTGGATCATTTGAGGTCAGGAATCCACGACCAGCCCAGCCAACATGGTGAAACCCCGTTTCTACTGAGCATACAAAATTAACCAGGCGTGGTAGTATATACCCTGCAGTCCCAGCTACGCAGGAGGCTGAAGCAGGAGAATCGCTTGAACCTGGGAGGCGGAGGCTGCAGAGAGTCAAGATCGCACCACTGAACTCCAGCCTGGGTGACAGTGAGACTCCACCTCAAAAAAAAAAAGACTCAGGATAAAACCAAGATTCCATAGTTCTTAAATGGCAGAGCTGGGACTCAAACCCACACCTCCTGACCTCCGCTCCTTCAGTGGAATGCCGCAGCCACCTTCCAGCGACTCCTAGCTTAAATCAGGAATTTTGCAAGTAGGTTGTTAAACCATGGGGAGCTTGGAATGGGACCAGGCGGGCGTATTCACACCATAGAAATCAGCAAGTGCTACAAATTAGAACAGCTGTCCCACCAAGGCCGGTTATCAGCACACAACTGACTCCAATGGCCTCCTTCTCTTCCCAAACCATAACACATGCATGCACAGAGGGTGAGGTTTTGCTTTTTTTTATATCAGTCAGTATTTCTCTATCCCATCAGCTCTACTAACCAGCTTGTTAGCAGCCTGATAAAAAGAGAATGATGGCCAGGCGTGGTGGCTCAGGCCTGTAATCCCAGCACTTTGGGAGGCCGAGGTGGGCGGATCACCTGAGGTCAGAAGTTCAAGACCAGCCTGGCTAACATGATGAAACCCCATCTCTACTAAAAATACAAAAAACTAGCCAGGTGTGGTGGTACGCGCCTGTAATCCCAGCTACTCGGGGCACCGAGGCAGGAGAATCGTTTGAACCTAGAAGGTGGAGGTTGCAGTGAGCCAAGATTGTGCCACTGCACTCCAGCCTAGACAACAGAGTGAGTCTCCATCTCAAAAAAAAAAAAAAAAAAAAAAAAAATGGGCACTGGAGTCAGGAGACTCCTAACTTTCCACGTGCCTCTTAGCAACCTCTTCACCTGAATCATTTAACCTCTCTGACCCTCCATGTCCTTATCTGTTAAATGAGGTCACTAATTGCTGCTCACTCACTAACAGTCAGAAGGAATCATGGATGCAAAAACCACACTGCAAACTATAAAACACCAAGCAGCTATGGAATACAGTATGGCAGTTCCTCAAAAAATGAAACAGAGTGACCATCCAATCCAGCAATTCCACTTCTGGCCATATACCCAAAAGAACTGGAGGCACGGGCTCAGACATTTGTACACCCATGTTCACAGCAGAACAATTCACAACAGCCAAGAGGTGGAAGCAACCTGTGTCCATTAACACACGAATGAAAAAACAAAAATTAGCTGGGTGTGGCAGCGCACACCCGTGATACCAGCTACTGGGGAGGCTGAGGCAGGAGGATCACTTGAACCTGGGAGGTGGAGGCTGCAGTGAGCCAAGATTGTGCCACTGCACTCCAGCCTGGGCGACAGAGCGAAACTCTGTCTTAAAAAAAAAAAAAAAAAAGAAAAAACTTAGGAAACAAAAACTATGTCTGAACTGAATATATACAGCCTTTTTCGTCAGTATCCTCTAAAGAATACAGTGTAACAACTATTTACATAATATTTACATTGTATTGGGTATTACAAGTAATCTAGAGATGACCTAAAGTACATGAGAGAGGAGGCCAAGGAGGGCAGATCACCAGAGGCCAGGCGTTCGAGACCAGCCTGGCCAATGTGGTGAAACCCCATCTGTACTAAAAATACAAAAATTAGCCGGGCATGGTGGTGGGCACCTGTAATCCCAGCTGCTTGGAAGGTTGAGGCAGGAGAACTGCTGAAACCTGAGATGGGGAGGTTGCAGTGAGCCGAGAGTGTACCATTGCACTCCAGCCAAGGCAACAAAGCAAGACTCCACCTCAAAAACAAAACAAAACAAAACAAAAAAACAGGCCGGGTGTGGCGGTTCACGCCTGTAATCCTGGCACTTTGGGAGGCCGAGGTGGGTGGATCACGTGAGGTCAACAGTTCAAGACCAGCTTGACCAATATGGTGAAACCGTCTTCACTAAAAATACAAAAATTAGCTGGGTGTGCTGGCGTGCACCTGAAGTCCCAGCTACTTGGGAGGCTGAGACAGGAGAATTGCCTGTACCCAAGAGGAAGAGGCTGCAGTGAGCCAAAATCACACCACTGCACTCTAGCCTCAGTGACAGAGTGAGACCCTATCTCAAAAAAAAAAAAAAGACCGGGCACAGGGTGGCTCACGCCTGTAATCACAGCAATTTGGGAGGCCAAGGTGGGTGGATCATGAGGTCAGGAGATTTGAGACCATCCTGGCTAATACAGTGAAACCCCGTCTCTACCAAAAATACAACAAATTAGCCGCACGTGGTGGCGGGCGCCTGTAGTCCTAGTTACTTGGGAGGCTGAGGCAGGAGAATGGCGTGAACCCAGGAGGCGGAGCTTGCAGTGAGCCGAGATTGCGCCACTGCACTCCAGCCTGGGAGAGACAGCAAGACTCCATCTCAAACAAAAAAACAAAAAAACAAAAAACAAAAGTACATGGGAGGATGTGCAAAATTTATATGCAAATACGACACCATTTTATATCAGACACTAGAGCACTGTAAAATTTTGTTATCCGCGGCAGGGTGATTCTGCAAACAGTCCCCAGGAGATACCAAGGATGACTGTATCACATGATTCTACTTCTATGTGGTACCTAAAGTAGCCAAATTCATTGAGACAGATGGTGGAAAGGTGTGTATCAGAGGGTCAGGGAGGAGGGAACGGGGAGTTAGTGTTTCACAGGTGGAGTGGAGGTTCAATGTGGGAAGATGAAAGGGTTCTGGAGATGGACGGTGGCGATGGTTGGTCAATGCTATAATGTACTAATGCCACAGAACTGCACACTTCAAAATGGTTACGATGGCAAGTTTTATACTATGTATTTTGTAACCACAATTTGTTTTGTTTTGCTTTGTTTTTTGTTTTAATGAGTGGACAGTTTAATAGGGAAGAAAGAAAGCAGCAGCTTCCCTGTACAGAGACAGAGGGAGGGGGGCTCCAAAGCCAGGAGATGGAGCCCCACACTTAGGTAATATCGGTCAGCTATATTCGATGGCTGGAGGAGATGTTCAACCACAATTTTAAAATCAGTCAAATAGGCTAGGCACGGTGGCTCACGCCTGTAATCCCAGCACTTTGGGAGGCCGAGGCGGGTGGGTCATTTGAGGTCAGGAGATCAAGACCAGCCTGGCCAACATGGTGAAACCCCGTCTCTACTAAAAGTATAAAATTAGCTGGGTGTGGTGGTGCATCCCTGTAATCCCATATACTCGGGAGGCTGAGGCACAAGAGTAGCTTGAACCAGGGAGGCAGAGATTGCAGTGAGCCGAGATCACACCACTGCACTCCTGCCTGGGCGGCAGAGCAAGACTCCATCTAAAAAAAAAAAAAAAAAAAAAAAAAACAGTCAAATAGGAAGTCCTGTTATTATATCGAATTTATATCCATTTGTCAAATAAGCTGAAAGGGCCACAGAAAGCCAACATTGTCTGTCCATCACGACTAGGGCCCCAAACTCCATTTTTACTGACCATGCTAACACACACCCAAAACATCCAAGGAGCATAATTCTTGTACGTTATTGCCAAATACAGGCTGTCCCCAACTTATACGCAAAATCCATTCCAAGAGATCACTGAAAGCTTCTTGTTGTTGTTGTTTTGAGGCGTATTTTCTTACAGAAGTGGAATTTTTCATGGTGACCTGGATCCTATTCCGACCTAAAGAAGCCGTGGCATCCACGGCAGAGCTCTGACGGTATCTGCAGGCCCGGCTTGGCCCTGGAAGAAAGGAAGATCGGAGAGGCAGCGACACAGCAGCCTCCCTTTCCAGAGCCCAGGACAGTTCAGGACCCAATTTGGCAACAGTTGATGTAGGCTGGCTTGCGGGTCCTTTTCCCCAAAGCCCCAGTGCACCATTCCCACCTTGCCTCACTCAACCCTCAACTCCCCAGTTTGCCACCCATGTGAGCCTCCAGGAACGAAATTACTTCTTCCTTCTGCCTCCCATTCAAATGCTAATCAAGTGTTGAGAAAAAGTTCTTTCCTTAAAAGCACTTACATAGTAAATGACTGGCAGCCTCTCAACCTATTTCGAGGTATTTATATCTTCTCAAGTTTTAAGGCAAATTTGAAGCAGTCTTTTTTCAAGGTTAAGGAAGTATTAGCCCATAAATGGGAGGACATTTGGGGGCAGGGGACGCTGGCCGACTGGTCACTCCGATACCTCCTGGCTTCGTACAGCTTCTCTTCTCTCCATCCACAAATTTTCCAAAGCTACAAAGGTTTAGCGTTTTTCTTTTTCACAACACTTTGGACCTTGCACGAAGGGACAGGGTTGTGTGGGGAAGGCAGGCAAGACTGCCACTTGAACAACAGAAACTGTCTGAGGTTTTATTTAACACGATACCTTTAGGATTCCATTTACAGCATCAAATCCAATTTATTGTAAAACCAATTTCAGTGATCTGTGTTGTGGTCATGAAAGACAGAGAAAGGTCCTCTCAACAACTAGAAATATTGACTACTTTCAGTTGGAGGAGCTTTCTCTTTCTCTGCTCAGCCTGTGATAAAGGCACCAATAAATCAAGATCCCAGACATTGGCTGCCACAGGGACCAAAATGGACAGGTCAAGAGGAGAAATCATGGTTGATTTGGAAATTAGCTCCCCAAGTGTTACACTAACATCCTGTGACCTGGGACATTTAAAGCTTTTGAGATCTTCTCCCACCTCCCATGCAAAAATCCCCCCAAAAAATATTTTAAATCAATGGTTATGTATGCTTATGTGGTATATACACACGTATGCTGCAATTTTTAAATACTCTAGCATTAAAATAAATTCAGTACCTATAGGTTTTACTACGAAACTCCATGATGGTTAGACACCGTAAGGAAGTTCCTTGAGTCATCAAATCAAAACATGAGTTTCCATAAGAAACAAAGCAGAAAGACTGAAGCAATTTTCCAAAAAGAAAAGTATGTTGAATCAAAGAGAACCCACGGGCTGCCTGCAGACCTCCATGCAGTGAGAAGCGACTCTTCCCCAGGCTGATGGAGAGAGGGACAGACTTTTTAAAAACCAGCTAAGGGTGCAGGGAGAGGTGCAGAAAAAAAGAAAAAAAAAAAGCCGAGAAGCTACCCAGAGGGAGGGCTGAGCCTGGGACACAGAGCTAACTAGGTCACTCCAGCACCGGAGCTGGGCCAGAGGACGTTTCAGGCAGTCTTTTGCTTAATGCTAGCATTACATGAACTAATCACCCCTGTTGGGAGCAAATGTTGAATGGCTCAGCGGGCCTTCCAAATCTGTGGAAATGGCCTCCGAGGAGCAGGGACAAATGACAGAGAGCAGGCATTGACTGCGCACACACCCACGTGCCACACACGGCTCTCAGTGGTTCGCATGCATCCTCATTTCATCTTCACAAGCCTCACATGAGGTCCAAGTGTTATCCTGTTTTACAGATGAGGACATGAGGCTCAGAATGGTAAAATAATTGGCCCAAAGCCATACAGCTAGGAAGCTGTGGACCCAGGATTTCCACCCATATCCGTGTAACCTCCAAGCCTACGTTGTTAGCTACTCACTATACCGGGAAGAACAACTGTGGATCGTTCTTCCCTGGCTGACTGAAGAATTGTTTATAATTTCTGAAACCACAAATTTTGGGGGAGGGTTAATATGCACCATCTTGCTTATTTGCAACAAGAGCTTCCAAAAGTCAATTTCCAACAGATACTGACGTGTTCTTCCCCACCGGAACCGGCCCCAAATGTCCAACGGAAGCCAACCTCAGCTGCTGGAGGTAACTACAGCTTGATGACAGTTACTGTATATTCAATCCCAGTTATGTGCCAGGTACCTCACACACATCACTGAATCCTTACAACAATCCCACCAGGCAGCAACTCCTATCTCCCTCTTAAACTCAGAGAGATTAAGGAATCGATCCAGAGGCATTCCGTTATGAATGCCTGCACCAGAACCATCTTTCTATTACGTTCCATTGCCTCCCCTACCTGGCCTCAGCAAACACACCCGATGAAAGGTTTGCTCTGAAGGTTCAGTGTTAACCAGGAGACAGAATCCCCCATTTCTTTTTTCTTTTATTTTTTGAGACAGAGTCTCACTCTGTCGCCCAGGCTGGAGTGTAGTGGCACAATCTCAGCTCGCAGCAACCTCAAGCGTTTCTCATGCCTCAGCCTCCCGAGTAGCTGGGATTACAGGCACGCAACACCATGCCAGCTAATTCTTGTGTTTTTAGTAGAGACGGGGTTTTACCATGTTGGTCAGGCTGTTCTCGAACTCCTGACCTCAAGTGATCCACCCACCTCAGCCTCCCAAAGTGCTATGATTACAGGCATGAGCCACTGCACCTGGTTCCCCATTTCTTTTTTCTTTTTTTCTCTGTGGGGACACGGTCTCTCTCTGTCACCCGGGCTGGAGTGTAGTGGTACCATCATAGCTCACTACAGCCTCAAGTGATCCTTCTGCGTCAGTCTCCCAAAGTGCTGGGATTACAGTTGCGAGCCAGCACTCCAGGCTAGAATCTCTCCACTTCTAAGTCCTGCTGAAAGATTTGGAAAAACAGCACAAGACATGGAGAACTGACAGCTGAAGATATAAAATGAACTTGGTCTGTGGCGTAATGAACTTGACCTATGGCATGTATTTGGAGGTAACCTTTGATCTAACTGGAGCCTGAATAATCAATACACTGCATAATAAACAAAAGAAAAGAAAATCAAGTGAGATCTAATAAAAAAACTACCCCAAAGAAAAAGAGATCTCCCTCACCACAGAAAGTCAAAGGGGCATAGAGAACATGAACCGAGATCAGGTTGGAATCTTTCCCGGAGTCCATGTGCCCTCCTGAACTAAATAAGCACGGAATTGACCATCTTGCACCAGGAAAATAACTTGGGTCTGCTGACTCGAGCACCAGCTTCATGGTGGCCGCCTATAAGCAGTTCCTTCATTAATTAAAGAAACATAATGACCAAGCGGAGTGGCTCACGCCTGTAATCCCACCACTTTGTGAGGCCGAGGCGAGCAGATCACTTGGCGTCAGGAAATCTAGACCAGCCTGGGCAACATGTTGAAACATCACCTCTACCAAAAATATAAAAATTAGCTGGGCGTGGTGGCATGCACCTGTAATCCCACCTACTCGGGAGACTGAGGCAGGAGAATCGCTTGAACCCAGGAGGCAGAGGCTGCAGTGAGCCAAGATCGCACCATTGCATTCCAACCTGGGCAACAGAGCAAGACTCCATCTCAAAAAATAAAATTTAAATTAAAAAATTTAAAAAAGGAAATATATCGCCGGTGGGCAAGCTGACCAGTAATGTGACAACTCTCTGCTGGACCAGTGCCTAAGCCCTCGCAGAGGAAAGAGGAGGAGAAGCAGGAGGAGAGAGATTGAAGGGGATTTAAGGAGATTTATTCAGGGAAAGGGAAGATTAAAGAGATTTGCAGAGACCCAGCCAAAGAAAAACTCCACAAGTTAACCCCTGAAATCCTCCCTTGAGAGCACACAAATGTCCACCTGGCACCAGCCAAACCTAGTCACTGTCCATTCAGTGGCCAAGTCTGAACCAGAAATTTGTACTTGAGACACAGTCATCATTAGCTTATCTGGGAACAAACTCTACCCAAACTCCCATTTCCCAGATTTCATGTTACTAATCAATAAGGACACTGAAGTTTGTTATCTTTACCTTTTTTTCCTTTTTTTTTTTTTTGAGACGGAGTCTCGCTCTGTCACCCGGGCTGGAGTACAGTGGCGCAATCTCGGCTCACTGCAATCTTCACCTCCCGGGTTCAAGCAATTCTCCTGCCTCAGCCTCCGGAGTAGCTGGGACGACAGGTGCACGGCACCACACCCAGCTAATTTTCTGTATTTTCAGTAGAGACAAGGTTTCACCATGTTGGCCAGGCTGGTCTTGAACTCCTGACCTCAACTGATCAGCCCACCTTGGCCTCCCAAAGTGTTGGGGTATTACAGGCATGAGCTACAGCACCCAGCCTGTTATCTTTTTTCAATTAAAAAAAAACTTTTAAGCCAGACATGGTGGCTCACGCCTGTAATCCCAGCACTTAGGAAGACTGAGGCGGGTGGATCACTTGAGCCCAGGAGTTGGAGACCAGTCTGGGCAATACAGTGTGACCCCATCTCTACAAAAAATAAAATTAGGCCAGGCACAGTGGCTCACGCCTGTAATCCCAGCACTTTGGAGGACCAAGGCAGACAGATTGAGACCATCCTGGCTAACAGAGTGAAACCCTGTCTCTAATAAAAATACAAAAAATTAGCCGGGCATGGTGGTGGGCGCCTGTAGTCCCAGCTACTAGGGAGGCTAAGGCAGGAGAATGGCGTGAACCCAGGACGTGGAGCTTGCAGTGAGCCAAGATCGTGCCACTGCACTCCAGCCTGGGCAACAGAGTGAGACTCCGTCTCAAAACAAAATAAAATAAAATAAATTAAAATAAAATTAGTCGGGCATAGTGGTGTGGGCCTGTAGTTGCAGCTACTCAGGAGGCTGAGGTGGGAGGATCACGTGCGCCCACAAATTCAAGGCTGCAGTGAGTTACGATCACATCACTACGCTCCAGCCTGGGAGACACAGCAAGACCTTGTTTAAAAATAAAATAAAATAAAATAAAATAAAATAAAATAAACCACACACACAAAATATAAAACATCCTGTCAAAGAAAAGGAGTAGTAAGAGTTCTCACATTTATTATATTTCTCACTGAAAGCATTTGGGCTTTGAATTCCCAAGTCAACTTGGACAGTTAGAGGTTAAAGGCCCACCTGTCAAAGTGATCTAGCTCTTTTTTCTCTTTTTTTTTTTTTTTTTTTTTTTTTTTTTTTTTTTTTGAGACAGAGTTTTGCTCTTGTTGCTCAAACTAGACTGCAATGGCGCAATCTCAGCTCAACGCAACCTCCACCTCCCAGCTTCAAGCCATTCTCGTGCCTCGGTCTCCCGAGTAGCTGGGATTACAGGCATGTGCCATCACGCCCGGCTAATTTTTGTATCATTAGTAGAGACGGGGTTTCTCCATGTTGGTCAAGCTGGTCTCGAACTCCCGACCTCAGGTGATCCACCCACCTCAGCCTCCCAAAGCGCTGGGATTACAGGCGTGAGCCACCCCGCCGGCCTGATCTAGCTCTCCCTATTGATAATTCTAAAGGCACGAAACAGCACTTTCACAGAATTAAGCAGCTCTTTCCTCTGCTAACATTTCCAGCCTATCACAGGCGTTTCCTACTGTGACAAAAGAGGAGGTACCTTGAAGTCCCTCCGAGAATTTCATCTTCAAATTCAGAATCCCTCCCCGGGGGAGCCGAGAAGCCCAAGGCTGTGAGCTTGCCCCTGTAAACTGTTTCCAGAGTCTCCCAACACAAGGGCACCCACAATGGGCAGACAGAGCAGGTGCTCTGAGAAATCCTGGTGAAACTGAACAAAACCACCAAATGAACTGTTCTTCCAACCCCAAGTCCTTGGGGAATCTCACACCCCACATCCAGTCTACCAGCAATTCCTACCAGGTCCACCTTTAAAACACATCCGGAATCCAGCTGGGTGTGGTGGCTCACGCCTGTAATCCCAGCACTTTGGGAGGCGGAGGCGGGCGGATCACGAGGTCAGGAGATCGAGACCTTCCTGGCCAACATGGTGAAACCTCATCTCTACTAAAAAAATACAAAAATTAGCTGGGCGTGGTGGTGCACACCTGTAATCCCCGCTACTCAGGAGGCTGAGGCAGGAGAATTGCTTGAACCTGGGAGGCAGAGATTGCAGTGAGCCAAGATCACGCCCACTGCACTCCACTGCCCGACTAACTTTATTTTATTTTATTTTATTTTTTATTTTTTATTTTTTTTGAGACAGAGTCTCGCTCTGTCGCCCAGGCTGGAGTAAAGTCGCGCGATCTCAG
>NW_016808376.1:4066906-4074320 GCF_001698545.2 Rhinopithecus bieti | reverse complement strand
ATCGAGACCTTCCTGGCCAACATGGTGAAACCTCATCTCTACTAAAAAAATACAAAAATTAGCTGGGCGTGGTGGTGCACACCTGTAATCCCCGCTACTCAGGAGGCTGAGGCAGGAGAATTGCTTGAACCTGGGAGGCAGAGATTGCAGTGAGCCAAGATCACGCCCACTGCACTCCACTGCCCGACTAACTTTATTTTATTTTATTTTATTTTTTATTTTTTATTTTTTTTGAGACAGAGTCTCGCTCTGTCGCCCAGGCTGGAGTACAGTCGCGCGATCTCAGCTCACTACAAGCTCCACCTCCCGGGTTCATGCCATTCTCCTGCCTCGGCCTCCCTAGTAGCTGGGACTCCAGCCTGGGCAAGACTCTGTCTCAAAAAAAAAAAAAAAAAAAAAACCACAACACATCCAGAATCCAATCACTTCTCATCACCTCCATGCTGCTTCCCAATTCTAAACACCATTACCTCTCAGCTGGATCACTGCAAGAGCCTAACTGATCTCCCCACCTCTGCCCTTGAACCCCAACCCTCTGGTCCCAACATAGTCTCCCCAGGAATCATTAAAAGCACAAATCAGACCAAGTCACTCCTCTGCTCAAAACCCTCCAAGGTTCTCCATTTCTCTTAGAGCTAAAGCCAAAGTCTTCACTGCAGCCTATGAGGCCCTTGTCAACCTGCCCTCCCACACCCACCCTGTCCTCACCCTCCCCCTATCTCTCTCTCACCTTAGCTCCCCTTACTCCTCCCTCCTTGACCACATGGCCTCCTGGAAGCCACTGGGCCTCAAAAATGCCAGGCATGGCAGGCATGGTGGCTCACACCTATAATCCCAGCATTTTGGGAGGCTGAGGTGGGAGGATCGCTTGAGCTCAGGAGTTACAGAGACAAGCCTGGGCAACAAGGCAAGATCCTATCTCTACAAAAATAAAAAAAAATCAGCCAGGTGTGGTGATGCACGCCTGCAGTACCAGCTACTCGGGAGGCTGAGGCAGGAGGATCGCTGGAACCCAGGAAGTTGAGGCTGCAGTGAGCTATAATCATGCCACTACACTCTGACCTGGTGACGGACTGAGACCCTGTCTCAAAAAAAAAAAAAAAAAAAAAATTCCAGGCAGGCTCCCGCATCAGGCACTTGCCCTTGTGGCCGCCTTTGACCGGAAGAGTCTACATTCAGACAGTCCCATGGCTCTTTCCAGATCTGAATTCAAGTGTCACCTCAAGCTGCCACCGCCCCACCCCACACATCCCCTGTGGCTCTTGGTTCCTGCCTAACCTGCAGCTTCTAATGTGCTGTTCCTTTCCCTTCTTTGCTCCTTGTATTTTCTGTGGCTCCAGGAGAGCAGGCATTCTCGTCTGCTCGCTGCCGTCTCCTCAGTGCCTAGAATATAGCAGGTGTTCAACCGTTATTTTTAAATGTATGAGAGGCTGAATTTATATCACGCCTCAAAACAAGAGGACTGGGGAATCCAAATGTCTAAGGAAGACTGCAGCGGGGATACCCTCGGGGAGAAGTCTAGGGGCTTCCCGCCCCTCCTTTTTTCTCAGTAATTTCTTCCTAATGCTTCTCACGGACTCTCAAATTCTGAGTAACCCCAGGAAAACTACTATGAAATCCACCAGTCAAATATATGAACCATCTCAAGCGTCTATGCATTATCTCCCCCACCACACACACACACACAAACACACACACACATAAACACATATACACCAAAAAAGAAAAGTTGAGTCTGTTTTCCATCTGGACTTTCAGACCCAACCAATCATCTGTATCCTTAATAGGTGTATTTACTGGGCAGTTTCAGAATAAGTAGTGTGGTATGAGATGAGTGGGAAAAGATGGTGCTTGACACATGGAAGTTTCTATTTACAGTCTTCCTAAAGCAGCACCCAGCAGGCACTCATTTAATGAAAAAGGAGACACACTGCTATTGACACGAAGTGGGATCAGGGTGCTGGTCCTGAGCTCTTATTGTGCCACTAGTATGGTCACAAAAATGTCCCTCCAGAGCCAAGTGCAGTGGCACGTGCCTGTCATCCCAGCACTTTGGGAGGCCAAAGTGGGAGGATCACTTGAGGCCAGGAGTTTGAGATCAGCCTGGGCAACACAGCAAGACTCTGTCTCTACAAAATAAAAAAATTAGCCAGGCATGGTGGTGCACACCTACAGTCCTAGCTACTCGGGAGGTTCAGGAAGGAGAATCACTTGAGCCCTGGAGTTTGATGCTGCAGTGAGCTATGATCGCACCACTGCACTCCAGCCTGGGTGACAGAGCATGGTTCTGTCTTTAAACAAAAAAAAAAAGAAAAAAAAATTTCCTCCAAACAGAAATGACCTGCACCTAGCCACACAAGGAAAGCCCCCAGGGATCAAAAGCAAGTGCCCTCCTTACACAGGGACCCACAAAATCTTAGGGTTGCAAGGGTACTTGAAAATTTTCTCATGGGCCGAGTGCGGTGGCTCACGTCTGTAATCCCAGCACTTTGGGAGGCCAAGGCAGGCAGATCACGAGGTCAGGAGATCAGGACCGTCTTGGCCAACATAGTGAAACCCCATCTCTACTAAAAAACATAAAAAATTAGCCAGGTGTGGTGGCGCGTGCCTGTAATCCCAGCTACTTGGGAGGCTGAGGCAGGGGAATCACTTGAACCTGGGAGGCAGAGGTTGCAGTGAGCTGAGATCGCGCCACTGCACTCCATCCTGGCGACAGAGCAAGACTCCGTCTCAAAAAAAAAAAAAAAAAAAACAGAAAGCAAGAGAAAATTATCTCATGTTCCCTGTTCCCCACCCCCAACCTGCCTTGATTTTATAGATGAAGAAACTGAGACAGGGAGAAGGTAATGTAGGTCAATGTCCAAGCAGCGTACAGGCCACAAAACCCTTCATGGCTGAAGCAGACCTAAAACCCAGTCTCAAATCCTCCACGATGCCCTGTTCAGCCATCTACAGACAGGAATGACTTCAATTTCAAATGCTCAGCCTATATGAAAAACATGTATTCATACCCCGTGGAGATGAAGATCCATTTTCTAGGGCATGCCATGTTCTGCACCCCAGGGGAAATGAGGTTTGTTGGGAGATTCATTTTGTAACGTGCCAAGTACCCAGGCCTTTCCATTCACATGCATTTCACAGCCTGGAAATTGCAGAAGTGACTTCCATGAGTCTGGGGTGCTTCCTAGACACCACACCGAAGCTTTCCTCCCATCCATATACTTCTCTGAATAGTATTTTAGGGTTTTTTTTTATTTTTTGCTTCAGTAGTCACTGAAAGATAGCTACGATAGAGATGGCCTGAAGAGCCTTGGCAAATACACCAACAGAAATGTGTACCCCACCTAATTGGCCATTACATAACATTTATTTGCTTTCATAGTGTGCCCAGGGTCTGAAAACATGTTGATTAATAGACAATAATTAAGTCTCACCACCTCATTCAGAGATATGATTATGTTCTGGGATTCCCTTTTGTAGGAGGCTGCACTGAAGCAACACAGGTTGAAAGGTTTCTCCCTGAGACCCGACTCAGAGGTGCATCAGACAACCCAGGCCAGACCACAAAGCCCAGTCCTTTATCTTATGCTGCTCTTTGCTTCCTCAATCTCATTTTCCACCCTCCTGGGCCAACTGTCAATCCCATTCGGCCCCCACTCTCCAGCAAGGTCCCTCTAACCACACAGACTGTCTTGACCCCTTAGCTTCCAACAGTAAATGCTCAGCTCCATGAGGTGAGACACCTGGATACGGCAGTGGATATCAGACTACAAAGTGTGGCAAAGTGAGTGCTCCTCCAGCCTTTGCAATGCTTTATTTTAAATGCATGTGAACACTGTGAGCTGACAGCCCTGCTTCTTGCAAGGCTTTCCTGCCTTTGTATCTTAAAGACGTACGGAGAAAGTGGGGCAAACAAAGTGACTGGAACTGTGGCACACTTTGGAAATGAATGCCAGTGGTTAATTGTTGATGCCTTTCGTTTCTGTTAGATTTCATTCAAAACAAGAGAAGGCACCAGACTCAAAATCCACACTGAAGGGAGGAGAACACAACTCCACATTAAGACTCAGGCCAGGGTCACCAGGGTGGAGCAGGCATCTCAAACTGGGGACCACTTCTATAAAGTACACAGAGGCAGCCAGGCGCAGTGGCTCACGCCTGTAATCCCAACACTTTGGGAGGCCGAGGCAGGTGGATCATGAAGTCAGGAGATCGAGACCATCCTAGCTAATAAGGCAAAACCCCATCTCTACTAAAAATACAAAAAAAAATTAGCTGGGCGTGGTGGCGGGTACCTGTAGTCCCAGCTACTCGGGAAGCTGAGGCAGGAGAATAGTGTAAACCCGGGAATCAGAGCTTGCAGTGAGCTGAGGTCGTGCCACTGCATTCCAGTCTGGGCAACGAAGCAAGACTCCTTCTCAAAAAAAAGAAAAAAAAAAAGAAAGTCCACAGAGGCAAAAGGTTGACAATCCAAAACTCTGAAATGCTTCCAAGTTTAGATAACATTATGCTATCATTATTGCCATCATTATGTTTTCTTATTTATTTATTTATTTATTTGAGACCGAGTCTCGCTCTGTAGCCCAGGCTGGAGGGCAGTGGCGTGATCTCAGCTCACTGAAACCTCTGCCTCCCAGGTTCAAGCGATTCTCCTGCCTCAGTCTCCCGAGTAGCAGGAATTATAGGCATGCACCATCACACCCGCCTAATTTTTGTATTGTTAGTAGCGACAGGGTTTTACCATGTTGGCCAGGCTCGTCTCAAACTCCTAACTTCAAGTGATCAGCTCGCCTTAGCCTCCCAAAATTCTGGGATTACAGGTGTGAGCCACCACGCCCAGCCCAATATGTTTTCTTTACGTTAATATTAAAGTTCATGTTCCAAATACTAAAGTTAAGTCAAATTATTTACTAAACATTTGCCATTACAATATCTACAAAGTGTGTCAACCCTGTATGGATAATCAAAAGTTGCTCTGCCTATCCGTTCACAGATACCAGCTCCGCCACTTAATAGCTAGCTAAGGTGTGGCAGTTCACATAATATCTCTGCCACCTTAGTTTTCTCATCTGCAAATTGGGTATAATGATAAATACCTACTTCTTAAGGTTACTCTGAAATTTAAATGAGTTAATACACATAAGGCATGTAAAATAAGACCTGATCTTGGGTATACATTTCAGAATACCATCTATGATTACCATGATTATTATGTCGAGTGAAAACATCTTGATCATCGCACTGTTCCTCTATCATTCTTCTAGGTCCCCTGCCGGCGCTACAGTGGGAAGTTCCTTTGCAAAGAATTTCATCCCAGGCAGAAGGGAATGCTTTGGGACCCTAAGAGGGACCCGTTCCCAAAGCGCACAGGGAACATGGCTGGAGTCCAAGAGGCTGTTCTGCCAGAGATGCACTCTGGCACCAGAAGGCAAATCGCCATTTTTCCCCAAGGTGGAAACCACCCGCAGTCATCTCCAAACACCGCGCTCCAGCAGGAGCCACAGTTCGGAGCCTCAGCAGCCCCACCATTGCAGAGGTGCAGCTGCAGGAGTCAGTCAGGGGACCGGGCATCAGTCACCCGGAGGCTACAGGCAAGAAGCCAGTGTGAGTGGGCTCGGGTGGGAACAAGCCACGCACAGGAAGGCATTCACAAAGGGTGGGTCCCCACACTCTCCCATCCCCTCATCGGCGGCCACAGCGCGGGTCCTGGATGATAAGCAAAGGCCATGCTTTCTTGTCTCTCAGTAACTTGAGCATCTCAGAATCACAACCCCAAACCCGAATAAACCTCAGTGGCAATTTTCAAAAGTTTTGACCCAAACTAACCCCTTACCTGGCTGCACTGAGAGGCAACCCCAAACCCCTCTTTATTAAAAAGCTACATCTTTTTCTGTTTTCATTCCAACAAAGGTAGCAAATAGGTGATCTCCCTGAAAGGCAACAACCACAGCAGGGAGACCCCACTCTAATCGTCAGCGTGCGCCTTCCCGGGAATCAGAAGCAGGGCTGGGAACGCCACCCTCACAACTTCACTCCAGGGGACCTCCTGCAGATCTGCGTGGGGGTGAGGGGAAATGACTGAGCAGCAGCGGACCCCGAGCCTGGAGGTGAAGACAATCTGGGTAACGTGGTGCTGGAAAAAACAAACCAAGCACAAAAACAAGCACACGCAAAAAAAGCAGGAATGAAAGAAAGAGCACCCAACAACGCACTGATTTATCCCATGAAATAGCTCCTCTTTCTCTTCCCAGCCTAATCAACACCTCCATGAACCCCTGCAAAATGTGCACATCAGACTGCACACTTGTGCGTGAATACACATACACTGGCCGATACTGATGCACAACAAATACTGATCGTATGAGGGAAGAAAATAACTTTAACTTCAGACTCATTCGACAGATCCTGATTCTCTTTCACTATCAGCCTCCCCACCTATTTTGAGCTGCTCCAAAACAAAACAAACAAGACCCAACTCCTGGGCAGAAAGGGAACAGCAGCTAAGCTGAGCAGCACACGCTTGGAGCGTTCCTGCCATCGACTTCGGATTATTTCTGCTTTCTTGAGACGCAGCCATCAGCATGGGACTCGATGCAGCCCGGAGAGCACCGCCCGCGCAGCGACGCGCACAGACCCTCCCTTGGAGACGCGCTCCCCGGCGCGTGCGGCCGAGCCCGCGTGAAATGCACAGACCCTCAGGTGAGGCTCTGCCCACGTGTGACCCTGAGCACTGCGAAGCCCTTCCCTTCCATCCTCGCGTGGCCACCCAAAGTCTTGCCTACACCTAGTACGTGCAGATGCCAGTTCCATAGGAATACATGATGTAAGGACAGAAATGGGAATGACTGGAGGCTGATCTTCTCGTGACCACGTCTCGCCAACGCGGTGCGCCCATGCACACGGCGAGTAAACGCACACAGCCGGTAAACAGCCATCCCCACCATGCTCAGCCCACAGTCACGCGTGGGGAGAAGGCAGCGGAGAGGGCGGCGGTGGCAGGGGAAGTGGGAAGTCGCGCGCCCGCGTGGGCTGCTCCCTGACAGCCCGGCGCTGCCCCCTCCCCCTCCCGGGAACGGCGCCCACCCGGGGGTCGCAGGCCCACGCGTCGGGTGCGCTCGGGGGGCTCCGCAGCGCCGAGATCGGGACAATGAGGACGCGGTGACAGGCTGGGTTCCTGCCGCGGTGGTGGCGGCGGCGGCAGCTGGAGCTGCCCGTGCAGCCCCCGCCGCGGCCACCTCCACCCTCGCCTCCCTGGTCCCCACTTACGTTCCGAGGGTCTCCTTGAACTCGAAGATCTTCTTGATATCTTCAGCTTGCTTTTTCCAGGAGGAGCTGCTCTCGCCGTTCTCCCGGGCCATGGCCGACGAGCGCGGCGCGGAGGAGCGGCCGGGGCGCGCTGGGGAGGGGCTCCGGG
>NW_016808376.1:4062779-4066308 GCF_001698545.2 Rhinopithecus bieti | reverse complement strand
CGCAGGAGAGCCCCAGCCCCTCGGGGAGCTGGAAACCGAGTCAAGTCCGGGGGCGCCGGGGCTTTCCCGTCTCCGGCGGGAGGGGGCGCCTCTGCGTGGCTCGGAAGCGCCTGGCGGGCGGGGGTGCGCGGCGGCCGGATGCGGGGCGCCAAGGGCGGGGCGCCTTCCCGCTCTGTGGCCGGTGGCCCGGGGGACCCGAGGGGCGCGGCGCGGGGCGGGTGGGGGCCGGTTGTTATGGCGACAGGCGGCGGCGGCGGCTGGGATGGAGGCGGCGGCGGGCGGGAGCTCATTCGCATTGCACCAAATCGGTTTCACGCCAGTTTCGGGACGGACCCGCGAGGAGCAAGCCGGGGAGCCTCTGGGCGGGCACGCGCAGGACGCGCCAGCAGCTGCCTCGTGGTCCCTTTGCTAGCAAAACTCCCGGGAGTGTTTGGCGGCCGTGCGGGCTCCCTGGTGCTGGGCTGGAGCGGCCGGCAGGCCTGGCCGGCCTGGCTGCCCTGGCTCACGCTTGGCCCGTTCTGGCATCTCCCTCTCCTCCTAGAGACTCAGTGGAAAGAAGTGATCGTCTGCCCCGCAATCCCCTCGAAGGAGGGCCCCACCCGCGGCTGGCTTAGTAGGGTGTCCGGGTGGTGGGGCAGGCACCTGCTTTCCTATGGACTGCCAAAACCCAGAGAATTCCCTCCGGACTCCCATCTCCCAGCTGTACTTTGGCCTGCCCACCCCACTCCTAGTGTCCACCTGTCAGAGGGCAGCCCACGTGCTCCAGTTCCCTGGTCCCCAACCTGCAGGGGCGACCTCTTGATCGGAAAATTTTAGATATCAACACTTCCCCTCCCTCGGGGCCCCTCCTCGTAGTTGGGTAAACAGCTCTGTCTCTTGATTGGGGACACCTGTCCCATTTTCCCAGGACTGTTCCAATTTCACTGTAAAAGGAAAAAAAAAAGTGCTCCCGGAATAGGAAACTTCATCCAGCATCTTCTCCCTAGTTCTGTCTTTGGCTGGAGTGGAGGCAGCCCAGCTGCTCTCCCTCAGCCCCTACCCTGACCCTAAAGAGGTCAGACCACACCCTGGCATCCCCATTCCTAGGACCTCAATGCTGGTTTCCGTCTTTCAAAGACGGTTAGCTTAAGGTTCTCCAAACTGAGAAGAGCAAATAGAGGATTTACTTGCGGGTTAGATATAGAATAAATCCACAAACCCAATTTCCAAGAGGGATGGGTGAGAATAATTACTAAGGAACCTCTCTTATACTTGAGGCACATTACCAAAGTCCAAGGCAAACAGCATCCCCTTCAATAAAAAGTATATTTGAAAAACGATCGTGTATTTTACTTGTGCCAAAGGTTAGATAATACATACAGTGGGAACCAGGGCATAAGTCAACTAAGACCCCAGCTGACACTTATCCCATGCTCCACCATCAGCACCTTGTTCTTTCTTTCTCCTTCCCTTCCTCCCACTCTGTTTCCTTCTCCTTTCCTATCTGGTTCTCTCCTATGTTGCCCTTGCTCCCTGGCCTCAGGAACAGCCTCCAGAGCTCATGAAAACAATTCTCATTCTCAGCTTTTATCCCCACAGCTAAAGAAGCGCTGATTCTCTGCTACTAGTCCATAAAAAAGAATGAAATCATGTCTTCTGCAGCAACGTGGTTGGAACTGAAGGCCATTATCTTAGGTGAAATAACTCAGAAACAGAAAGTCAAATACCACATGTTCTCACTTAGAAGTGAGAGCTAAGGCCAGGTGTGGTGGCTCACGCCTGTAATCCCGGCACTTTGGGAGGCCTAGGCCGGTGGATCACCCGGGGTCAGGAGTTCAAGACCAGTCTGGCCAACATGGTGAAACTCTACTAAAAACAAAAATTAGCCGAGCATGGTGGCACATGCCTGTCATCCCAGCTACTGGGGAGGCTGAGGCAGCAGAATTGCTGTAACCTAGAAGGTTGCAGGGAGCCGAGACTGCACCATTGCACTCCAGCCTGGAGACAGAGCAAGACTCCATCCCCCCAAAAAAAGAAGAAGAAGTGGGAGCTAAATAATGTGAACATGTGGACAGAGAGTGTGGAATGATGACATTGGAGACTAGGAAGGGTAGGAGTGGGGTAGGGGAAGGGATAAGAAATTAACTAATGAGCACGATGTACCCTATTCCGGTGAGAGTTAAGCTAAAAGCCCAGACCTCACCACTACGCAATATATCCATGTAACAAAACTGCACTTGTACCCCTAAATCCATAAAAATAATCATTAGTAAAAAAGAAGGCAATTTTATAGTAACAGTAAAGATGAAGGGAAAGCAAAGGAGAAGTTCCACGTGGCTCTGTGGCCGTGATTTTTCCTAGCAGGCTATAAGCTCCTTGAGAGCAAGGCACCTATTAACTTTCTCACCACTGTTTGCCAGCACCCATACTGACTGATCTGTAAATGTGTGTCGAATGGGTAAAGAAATGAAATTGAGGCCGGGCACGGCGGCTCACACCTATAATCCCAGCACTTTGAGAGGCAGAGGCAGACGGATCACCTAAGGTCAGGAGTTTGAGACCAGCCAGGCCAACATGGTGAAACTCTGTCTTTACTAAAACTACAAAAATTAGCCGGGCGTAGTGGTGCACCCCTGTAATCCCAGGTACTCAGGAGGCTGAGGCAGGAGAATCACTTGAACCCAGTAGGCGGAGGTTGCAGTGAGCCAAGATCATGGCACTGCACTCCAGCCCGGGCAACAGAGTGAGACTCTGTTCAAAAAAAGAAAAAAGGAATGAAATCTAGTTGAGACTGCTATTTGGTATTTGTTTTACTGGTGGAACTGTTGTAGGGAGGTTTATTTCTTTTCCAAACTTTCTGTAATGATGTTCATTTGGCATTATCAAGCTATTCTAAGTTGGACAAGGTCCTCAAGAAAAAGCACACTTCTTTTTTTTCTTTCTTTTTGGTTTTTTTTTGTTTTGTTTTGTTTTGTTTTTTGAGACAAAGTCTTGCTCTGTTGCCAGGGTGGAGTGCAGTGACGCGATCTCAGCTCGTTGTAACCTCCACCACCCAGGTTCAAGCAATTCTCCTGCCTCAGCCTCCCAAGTGGCTGGGACTACAGGCACCCACCACAACTGGCTGATTTTTCTACTTTTAGTAGAGGTGAGGTTTCTCCATTTTGGCCAGGCTGGTCTCAAACTCCTGACCTCAAGTGATCTGCCCACCTCGACTTCCCGAAGTGCTGGGATTACAGGGGTGAGACACCGCACCTGACCAAGACACAAACTTTTTTTTTTTTTGTCCAGACAGAGTCTCACTCTGTCACCCGGGCTAGAGTGCAGTGGCACGATCTCGGCTCACTGCAACCTCCACCTCCCAGGTTCAAGCAATTCTCCTGCCTCTGCCTCCTGAGTAGCTGGGACTATGGGCGCGTGCCACCACGCCCGACTAATTTTTTGTGTTTTTAGTAGAGACGTAATCCCAGCTACTCAGGAGTTCGAGACCAGCCTAGCCAACATGGTGAAACCCCGTCTCTACTAAAAATACAAAAAAAAAAAAAAAAAAAAA
>NW_016808376.1:4027478-4059676 GCF_001698545.2 Rhinopithecus bieti | reverse complement strand
AAAAAAAAAAAAAAAAAAAAAAGCTGGGCGTGGTGGCACGCACCTGTAGTCCCAGCTACTTGGGAGGCTGAGGCAGGAGAATCGCTTGAACCCGGGAAGCAGAGATTGCAATGAGCCAAGATGGCACCACTGCACTCCAACCTGGTGACAGAGTGAGACTCCGTCTCAAAAAAATAAAAAAATAAATTAGCCGGGCATGGTGGCATATGCCTGTAGTCCCAGGTACTCGGGAGGCTGAGGCACGAGAATCACCTAAACCTGGGAGGTGGAGGTTGCAGTAAGCCAAGATCACGCCACTGCACTCCAACCTGGACGACAGAGGGAGACTCCATCTCATAAAATAAAATAAAATAAAATAAAATAAAATAAAATAAGTTGGGCATTATCCTCTCCATTAAGTATATTGTTTGACAACACTCTTAAGTTGGGGTGGGTGGGACTCTTCTCACAAATGCCGTAAAAACTGTTAGCATCTTAAATTGTGTCCTTAGTTCCTAGAAAAAGTAGAGAGTGACTGGAGCTCATTTCTTATATACTGCTGGTTAACATAAGTTGTTGATGGTGTGCACTAGAATCTACACCAAGGAAACACAAAACTAAACGAGGAATCACACAAAACTGCCACCTTTGCAAAAAGCAGTCTGTCCATGAGGCAACAGGAAGACAAAGAACTCAGCATTGTAGTTTTCAGATTTCTTTTGGAAGAGGTAAAGACTAAAGGAATCTTCTGACCTGGGTGATAAGAAAACTGAGCATGACCCAAGCAGAATTCCAGCCAGCCTAGATGTCCAGGGCCCGCTCCCTAGCATGAACCTCTTGAAAGTAGCTGTTCATGCAAGAACGCATCTAGTTCAAAGATGATGAAAAATCAAGGAGGGACCAGCACACAATCTTTATGAAATTCCTCCAATTGAAAAAAAAAAAAAAAAAAAAAAGGGGCAGGGGAGCTCTGGCAATGCAGGCCTTGTAATAAAAAAAAAAAAACCAAAGTAGAAAAGAAAAGAAGGGAAAGAAGGAAGGAAAAAAAGGGCAAAGAAATAGGAAAACAAATAACAGTGGAGAATCAACACAAGAAAAACTTCGCTAGAGAATAGATAAAATTTGTGTTCAAACGTGATAATTTATTTTAACTTAAAATACTGAATTTAAAGCAAAGATGCAGTTGCTCAGGGAAGATAGGGCAAAGCAATAGAAGGAATTTGAACATGAGCTGGAGTTGCTCAAGAAAGAAGCAAGGGCCGGGCATGGTGGCTCATACCTGTATTCCCAGCACTTTGGGAGTCCGAGGCGGGCAGATGGCCTGAGGTCAGGAGTTCGAGACCAGCCTGGCCAACATGGTAAAACTGTGTCTCTACTAAAAATACAAAAGTTAGCAGGGCGTGTGGCAGACACCTGTAATCCCAGTTACTAGGGAGGCTGAGGCAGGAGAATCGCTTGATCCCAAGAGGCAGAGGTTGCAGTGAGCCAAGATCATGCCACTGCATTCCAGCCTAGGCAATGGAGTGACAGAGTGACAATCTCAAAAAGAAGAAGAGGAAGAGGAAGAGGAAGAAGAAGAAGAAGAAGAAGAAGAAGAAGAAGAAGAAGAAGAAGAGGAAGAGGAAGAGGAAGGGGAAGGGGAGGGGAGGGGAGGAGGAGCCAGGTGCAGTGGCTCATTCATGCCTGTAATCCTAGCACTTTGAGAGACCAAGATGGGAGGATTGCTTGAGCCCAAGAGTTCAAGACCAGCCTGGGTTACATAGTAAGATTCCATCCCTACAAAAAGTTTTAAAAATTAGCCAAATGTGGTGACACATGCCTGTGGTCCCACCTACTTGGGAGGCTGAGCTGGGAGGCTTGCTTGAGCCCAGAAAATCAAGGCTGCAGTGAGCTATGAAAATGCCACTACACTCCAGCCTCAGTGAGAGAGCAAGGAAAAAAAAGTGGCAAGAAATAAAATACTATGATATAAACACTACATTGGAAATGGCAAAAGGACAAAAGGAGAATTGCTGGAAAAAAAACTCAAAAGGAATAGAGAGCACAAATCAAGAATGAGGGGAAGACAAGATGGGAATTAGCAAGATTAACTAGAAAATTATATGAAACACGTAGGAAGCTCAATTTATCCACAAATGGGATCCCTTATGAAGAAACTGAAATAATGCAATAAAAACGTATTTAAAGATGTTATTCAAGAAAACCTTCCAGAAATAAAGGCTTAAATCCACAGACT
This sequence comes from Rhinopithecus bieti, assembly GCF_001698545.2. Classification (NCBI taxonomy): domain Eukaryota; kingdom Metazoa; phylum Chordata; class Mammalia; order Primates; family Cercopithecidae; genus Rhinopithecus; species Rhinopithecus bieti. Next base: position 4,057,461 of record NW_016808376.1, on the reverse strand, counting down.
GAAGAGGCACATTATGTATCAGAAAATACATGAATGGTTAATATCAAGACATGTCCTAGTAAAACTACTTATCTCCAAAGAAATAATCCTTCCGTTTTCTCAGGGAAAAAAAATAAGTCACATATATTGGTGAAAAAAAAACAGTGGCATAATCATAGCTCACTGTAACTTCAAACTCCTGGCCTCAAGCAGTCCTCCTGCCTCAGCCTCCCAAAGTGCTACAATTACAGATGTGAGCCACCTCACCCAGCCCATTTTTACTTACTAATCGTTACATTAATCCTATGAGGTGGAGAATATCATTGGCCCCATTTATAGTGGGATTTGGAAAAGTTAAGTAATATACCTTAAGTTACTCTGCATGAGTAATTAAAACCCAAGCAGCCTGGTCCAGCCTGGGTCCCCGCAACCTCCTCCTACTGGGTTCAAGTGATTCTTCCTGCCTCAGCCTCCCAAGTAGCTGGGATTACAGGCGCCTGCCACCACGCCCAGCTAATTTTTTATATTTTTAGTAGAGACGGATTTTCACCATGTTGGCCAGGCTAGTCTCGAACTCCTGATCTCATGCAATCCACCCTCCTCGAGCTCCCAAAGTGCTGGGATTACAGGCATGAGCCACCATGCTTGACCGTACAAATCATTTTTAATATGAAGAAAGAGGAGTGTTGTTCAAAACCAAAATAAGAGAATCAAATGACTTCTTTAAAAAATCCCCAAATGTATATATTTTTCTTAACCAAATCATTTTTCTCATTTCATTTTCTCAGACCTCACGGAACTTTTAAATGAACACACCCCATTGGATATTTAAGTGGAAGACATTAACCTCTATCTGTCTACCTTAGGCCTGAAAATAGTACAGACTTTCTCCTAGACCTACATTTTACTACTCACATTGAAACACAATCTTGTCAGTTCATATTAGAATTAAGAGTCTATTCTTAACAACTCAATGAGACAAATTTCATGATATGCACAGATGCATTTATAAAATTCAGGACACTACAACAGTAAATATGCTGCCTCTTATGTGAGGAACGAGCCCTAAACAAAAATAGGATTTCCCCTACTTTTCTACCCTGAACTGAATTTTACTTTATCTATAGCAGACATTGAAACAGAATCTTATCAATTTACATTGCATCTTAATAGTATATTTCAAACAACTGAGGGAGGTGCATGTCATGATGTGTGTAAGTGCATTTATAAAAACCTGGGGCATTAAATCAACAAGTGTGTTTCCTCATATAAACAGAGCCAGACCTAAACGACCATGTGGCCCCAAGAAAACCGCCCAGGAATATTTTCTCCAAAATTCGAGATCTCTCTTTTTTTAATTTTTTTCTATAAAAAGGTGCCATTATTAGGAGAGGGGAGGCTGATTGTAAGATGTTCTTTGTTTAGTTTGAACTATTTGAACTATAGACAGATAATGCTATAGCAAGGAGAGAAACCAATCTTTTAACAAATATCTTCAAATACGTGGTAAATTACCGAGCTGGTATATCCGAGGTCATTGAGACTATGAATTCTAACTCTGTGGGCTGACCTTACCTGCGTCCCCCAAACTGCTAGAGTGCCTTAATTTCTCTCTCAGGCTTTTTTTCGCTTGTACTTGAAGTAGACACTATGGACAGAAAAATCAAAGAAGCACAAGATGTTAACATCTGCCCCCAAGATGTTAACATCTGAAAAAGGAACATAGACATGTAAGTAGACAGCAAGAATAAAATGCGATTAAGGTAACGATGGAGGTTTGCACGGAGATTCTTGGGGAAGCACAGATTAGAGATGGCCAACTTCCTGGAGGTGTCAGAAGAGGCTTCACAGAAAAAAAAAATTGCTTGTAAACTGGAAGGATCAGTAAGCATTTGCCAAGCACAGAAGGGAGGGTGTGGATTTCAAACAGAAGAAAAAGCATGTGCAAAGACATAAAAATCAAAGAAAGGTCTACCTATCACCATAGTCTAGGTTTGGTTCCAATCACCAAATCTTAGTCGCTTATACCACCAAAGATTTATTTCTCACTGCCATCAAAAATGGGTTGGGCAGGTGCAGGCAGAGCAGCCGCCCTCTGGAATTCTGCTAGTCGCTATGGCTGGAACTCAATCCAGGACTTGAACTGGCCCTGTCCCGGAAGTGATATCCATCGCGTCCTCTCACAAGTTGGTGGTCAGCTGCACTCGAGGGGGCACGGAAGTGCAATCCTATCACATACCCAGAAGGTGGAAAGCCAGAAATCTTTGGCAAACAGCGCTAACGACTCCCACAAATACGTCACCTAAAACTCTGTGTTCAGGAAGTGGTGGTGTGTGTACCAGGGTTACAGTGCAGTGAGCATGGAGGGGCAGCAGCCAATGGGGTTGGAGAAAACGGGAAGGGTCTATTGGTGAAAGGCCTCGGGTGTCCTTCCTTTGGACCAAAATTTTTGTTAAGTGCTTCAGTGAGTGTAATAATCAGGGTTGAAAACATAGCAACACCCTGCCCTCCATTTCAGCAATGGCTGTGTCGCCAATAGGAGACATATCGGCTTGTAGTGGATTGCTTTTCTAATCCCCATGGGGCATAGCCTTAGCCAGTAGAACTCTGCAAACCTGTGAAGGAATTCAGCTCCGTAGCTCAGGAGAAAATTGCAGAGTTGCTTCCCTTCCTACTTTGGATGTTAGTAATGGATTTCAATTCTTAGTCATTAAGAAATCTTCAAGTCCAAAGGATTTGCCAAAGATGGTCTAATCAGCCAAGATTCTGAAATGCAATCTACTAAGGGGGCATTCCTCCCGGTATTAGTCTCAGGGATAGTCAGGGTGAGTTCACAAATCTTAACTCCAGTTCGGTAGAGCCATGGAATCACGGAATCTAATTTTCCTGGAATCACGTTACTGGTGAGTGGGCAGGTACACCATGCAGAAGGACTTTGCAGACAGCCTCATGCAGAAAACAGACCAACAAGTATTTGGCTTCCTCAATCAGTCTGGTGAGAGCTGTTTGCCTGTTCAGGCTTTTGCCTTAGGGCTATGGTGAAACAACTAAGTGGGTGCAAAAGAGGGATTTTCTGTTTTCTTGTTGTTCTTTTTTTTTTTTTTTTTTTAGCATGACTTAGGTGAAAGGCATCTTGCTATGTCCCAAGATGCTATGGTGCACTGTATATAGAGTACAAACTAGAGCAAGGCATTGTGCAGAACAAAAGAACCAAGGTCTCATCTGACATCTAACATACTCCCTGACTTCAGGCATTTTCCAGCCCTTTCTTCAGATGGTGATAACATACAGAGAGGGATGAGATAGCATCTGCAAAGCACTTTGGACTTCTTAGAAGAAAAACAGCAGATAAACATAAGGTATTAATAGTATGGTTTTTTTTTTTTTTTTTTTTTTTTTTTTTTTTTTTTTTGTTACTAGCTGTCACATCTGGGGCCTTTGTTCTTGCCTGATTATAAAATGAATTGTTTCAAAGGAAAAATATCCTACTAAAAACACATCCACCACAACACTTCCACTAGATGGGCGCATCTTATATTAGAGTAAATAATTCTTGGACTATCATAAGATCCTGTTTCTGCAGGGTTTCCAGCTGAAAGAAAATCTATTAATTAGCAAGATGCTGCCAATATGTTATTCCCTATAAATGCCTTGGAACTGTAGACATTAACTCTTCTAAACCCAAATTTTTGGACTTTAACACCAGAAACATATAGCAGTTTTCTTATTTAAACTATTGACCCGGCCGGGCACAATGGCTCACACCTGTAATCCCAGCAATTTGAGAGACCGTGGTGTGTGGATCACCTGAGGTCAGGAGTTTGAGACCAGCCTGGCCAACGTGGCAAAACTCCAACTCTACTAAAAATACAAAAATTAGCCGGGCGTGGTGGCGGGTGCCTGTAGTCCCAGCTACTTAGGAGGCTGAGGCAGGAGAATTGCTTGAACCCAGGAAACGGAGGTTGCAGTGAGCCGAGATCGCACCAGTGCACTCCAGCCTGGGTGACAGAGTGAGACCCTGTCTCAAAAAATAATAAGAAGAAAATAAATTATAGACCTATAAGTAAACACCAATATTTTATAAAGGTGAATGACTTGTAGCTCTTTGATTTTTTTTAAGATATTGCCACTAGTGGGCCACTGTGGGTTTTCTACTTCTCCAAGTGTTTCTGAAAAAGGAGGAGGGGTAAAGGGAAAATACCGATCCAAAATGTTACAGGGCAAAAGCTAAGGGCCTCTCAGCATTCCAGGTCCAACTCCTTTTTCCACTGCTCACACCTCAGATGGACATAAACAGTCTGTGGGGTGCTTAGATGACAACTGCACTGAAAATGAGATGTAGGGACCCGACCTAACGCAATCGCTGGCCTTAAACTGACAGATTTAAGAAAGCTGTTTCAATTACCAGCCTGGACAAAAGCCTTTCTCCTAATTACATTTACACAGTAACTAAGAAAACAGTGAGGAGGAACTTAGCCCAGGGTGACTCTGTAGCCCCTCGGCCTTCCCCAGCCATTCCCCCTAAAGAGGCCCCAGCTTCCAGATCTCGAGCATCCCCCAGTCCACTGAAGGTTAACGATGCTGTTTCCCGCTGAACCAGCCAGAAACAACTCACATGCAAGTGGATTTATTTTTACCCCAGGCTTTGTCATCTATCATTACTGAAAAACTAAGAGACAGATTTTGGCTGAACAGCCTGCGGAATATTCAAGATCTCCATGCAGAATTTGGCCCTCCGTCTGCCGCAATTCATCTTATTTGGAGTGGCCTTCTCCTCCCTGCCAATGTTCCTCATTAGCAAGAATATCTGCATTCACAACAACAGACTCTCTCTCTTGGTCTGGTCTGGAGTCTAAGGCATCCCATGATGACATCATCATGCCACACCACTGACATCATAGCTTTCTTGGTGGAAACAAGTCATTGGTACCTTGGATGACATAGTCTATTTAACCAAAGACTGGGTAACAAATTTAAGTATATCTTGCAGACTTTCTTGGAACACAGACTTCACCAGCAAAAGCTTATTTATTGAAGGGCATTCTCCCTGGATGTAAGTATATTCCACTTGTTGAGGGTATCTTTCGCTGGTCTGCAAGATGGAAATGATAGAGCCTGCTGATACAGCATGGTTCTCTCTGGAACCACGAGACTCAGCTGGGCGCTGCCTTGGTGAGTCTCCATTACCTTCCGTATTACATTCAAACTCCTCATTCTAGGCTTCCAGACTTCCCTGCTCATGGAACTGTGCATGCATCTCCTTTCTCGTCTTCTTTTCCAGTCAAGCAAACTTGATTTGAGGCCTTCAAAGTCAATCCAGGCCAGATGTAGTGGCTCATGCCTATAATCCCAGCACTTTGGGAGGCCAAGGCAGTTGGATCACCTGAGGTCAGGAGTTCGAGACCAGCCTGAACAATACGGTGAAACCCTGTCTCTGCTAAAAATACAAAAAAATTAGCCAGGCATGGTGACATGTGCCTATAATCCCAGCTACTTGATAGACTGAGACAGGAGAAGTGCTTGGACAACAGGAAGCAGAGGTTGGTTGCAGTGAGCCAAGGTCACACCACTGCACTCCAGCCTGGGCAACAGAGCAAGACTTCCTCTCAAACAAACAACAACAACAACAACAAACAAAGTCATTCCAGAGGGATTTACAAGCTAGTTCCTGTGTGGCCCACATGGTGCTGGACCCAGGCCCTGTCCCTCTGTCTCCTATTTCCATATTTAATTTAAAGCTCCCTCCTGTTCTCCATTGATTTTTTTTTTCCCAAGCACCAAACTACTTACTACCCATCCTTTTCAAACACAATAAATACTTCTTTCAGGATAGCTTGGATTTTTTTCTTTCCAACTTTTATTTTAGGCTCAGGTGGTACATGTGCAGGTTTGTCACATGGCTAAGTTGCATGTTCTAAGTGTTTGGTTTGTCACCCAGGCAATCAGCATAATAACTGATAGGTAATTTTTTTTAATTGCTGTTGTTGTGGGTTGAGACAGAGTCTCATTCTGGCACCCAGGCTGGAGTGCGGTGGCACGATCTCAGCTCACTGCAACCTCTGCCTCCCAGGTTCAAGCGATTCTCCTGCCTCGGCCTCCCAAGTAGCTGGGATTACAGGCATGCAACACCATGCCCAGCTAACTTTTTTTTTTTTTAGATGGAGTCTCGCTCTATCACCCAGGCTGGAGTGCAGTGGTGCAATCTCGTCTCACTGCAACCTCTGAATCCCGGGTTCAAGCGATTCTCCTGCCTCAGCCTCCTAAGTAGCTGGGATTACAGGTGCCCATCACCACACCCAGCTAATTTTTGTTTTTTTAGTACAGACAGGGTTTCACCATGTTGGTCAGGCTGGTCTCAAACTCCTGACCTTGTGATCTGCCCACCTCAGCTTCCCAAAGTGCTGAGATTACAAGCATGAGCCACCATGCCCGGCCTAATTTTTGTATTTTTTTTAGTAGAGATAGAGTTTTGCCATGTTGGCCAGGCTGGTCTCGAACCCTTGGGCTCCCAATGTGCTGGGATTATAGGTGTGAACCACCATGCCGGCCTCATAGGTAGTTTTTTAATCTTCACCCTCTGCCTACTCTCCACCCTCCAGTGGGCCCTGCTGCCTGTTGTTCCGTTTATATCCATCTGTACTCAATGTTTAGCTCCCACTTATGAGTGAGAACATACAGTACTTGTTTTTTGTTTTTTGCTTTTGTTTTTTTGGTTTTTTTTTTTTTTTTTTTGAGACAGAGTCTCACTCTGTGGCCCAGGCTAGAGTGCAGTGGTGACATCTCAGCTCACTGCAACTTCCACTTCCCAGGTTCAAGCGATTCTCCTCCCTCAGCCTCCTGAGTAGCTGAGATTACAGGTGTGCACCACTATACCCGGCTAATTTTTATATTTTTAGTAGAGATGGGGTTTTGCTATGTTGGCCAGGCTGGTCTTGAACTCCTGACCTCAAGTGATCCACCTACCTCAGCCTCCCAAAATGTTGGGATTACAGGCGTGAGCCACCGTGCCCGGCCAGTATTTGGTTTTCTGTTGCTGTGTTAATAACTTAGAATAATGGCCTCCAGCTCCATTCATGTTGCACGAAGGACATGATTTTGTTCTTTTTATGGCTGCATAGTATTCCATGGTGTGTATGTTCCAGATTTTCTTTATCCAATCCACCACTGATGGGCATCTAGGTTGATTCCATGTCTTTGCTTTTGTGAATAGTGCTGCAATGAACATATGAGTGCCTATGTCTGTATGGTATAACAATCTGTATCAAGATAGCTTTTGACAGATGGGGAAACTGAGGCATCAGAAGTTGCCCAAGATCACATGGGTCATCAGAAAATAGTGGATCCTGCAATAAGTCTCCATCTGAAAGCAAAACCCACTGTGCTGTCCTTCTCCAGAGAATGTCACTGAGATGAAGACTGTGATGGTTCATTTCGTGTGTCAACCTGACGGCACCACGGGGTCACGGTGAAGTAGAAAATCCTCCCCAGTGTGGGAGGGCATCGACCAATCCATCGAGGGCCTGAATAGGGCAAACAGATGGAGGAAAAAGGAATTTGCTCCTTTTCCCCTTCCTGCCTGATTGCTTGAGCTGGGACATCCAATTTCTCCTGCCCTGAGGTCAGGAGTTCGAGACCAGCCTGGCCAACATGGGGAAACCCCGTCTACTAAAAATACAAAAACTTGCCAGGTGTGGTGGCACGCACCTGCAGCCCCAGCTACATAGGAGGCTGAGGCACGAGAATCACTTGAATCCGGGAGTTGGAGGTTGCAGTGAGGCAAGATCGCACCACTGCACTCCAACCCGGGCAACAACAACAAAAAAAACCTTGGAAAAATTTCTAGGTCTGTATTTATCACTACTTGGTCCTGAGAATGGCACTGGGGACAGAGATCACATCTAGAGGTTCTGTTCTGCTGCTACTAGCGTGGGAAAGCCCAGGGTTCCTTGATAGCAGTACAGATGCGAAGCCTTTTCCCTTAGCTGTCTGCCTTCTGCTGAGAAAGGAAAGAAGCCAGAAGCAGGTTTCCCCACCTCTCCCATGTGCACCGACCCTGCACACGCGTACCTACGACTGTGTTACTCGTGCCATTTCCCCAAGGCGTTTAAGTCACCAGGCAATTAAAACCCAAGACACTGGGTGTGTGGATCCGATCAGGGCAGCCTTCACGACACCCAATTATTACCCGGAAATCCAGCATTGTTCTGGAATCCCTGAGGTTTCTTCAAGATGACACTTGCATTTCTAAGCACAGAGCTCCAATTTCTTCTTCATTACCCTACCAGCCTATTTCCCATGAAGTAAACAAGCACAATGTCATCATTCTATTCTATCCCGAACCTTCCTACAGCTCCCTGGCAGAAGGTTAGCACGGGTTTTCTCTCTGTAGTTCGGCTGACTCAGATCTCTCCTCTCCCCCTGGTTGCCTTGAGGAGGCCGAGGTTCTAGGATTTCTGGTTTCAAAATAAATTGGCAGAAATCTGAAATGATGCCAATACCGCCCTCCTGCCCGCAGGCAGCTGGGTCCCAGTGGGAGGTCTCTTAGCAACCAGGCTCAAATCAAATATTTGGGCGTCTGGACACATTCTGATTGGAATGAGATCATAAACAAAAACTTCTCTCTTTCCCTCAACCCAGTTACCAAGCCCCTGGGTTGCTGCCCTGCACCAGGGAAGTCTATGACTCATGGGAAACCTTCAGTTACAGGCAGGCCCCGCAGTGAGACATCGCAGTCCCAGACGGCCAGGCCAGAGATCCACTTCTATTTCTGTCATGATAGGTAGCCTCAGACAAGACACGCCAGCTTCAACTTTTTTGTGGCTGTGCCTACCGAAAACCCAAAGTTTTAATTTGATCCAGTCAGACCTTCTGCACGCAGCTCCTTCCAGAAATCAAAAGGTTCCCAGGTTCACGGAGGCATGAGCTTCAGTTCAAGTCAGAAGCAAACCAGAAGAAACAAGTGTTTCTGAGTCCTGTCTTCCTCCATCTGCCGTCTCGTCCTTCCCTCTACCTTCCCTGCAAGTGACAAATGACGCATGGTTGAGAGAAGGGGCAGATGGATGCTAGCCAAGGGTAGTTTCACATCTTTTATTTTCCAACCCACATTTTGTACGCTCAGAAAAACAAAATACACCAATTTTGGCTTTGGTTGCTAATACACTCATAAAAATACATTTATTTGTCCACACTCAGAAAACAAAATACACCAATTTTGGTTTTGGTTGCTAATTTCAATTGATATCCTTACATACAGGGGAGATTTTATCTCAATTTTTTTTTTTTTTTTTTTTTTTGAGATAAAGTCTCACTCTGTCCTTCAGGCTGCAGTGCAATGGCGCGATCTCAGCTCACTGCAGACTCCGTCCAGCTAATTTTTGTATTTTTTAGTAGAGATGGGGTTTTGCCACGTTGGGCAGGCTAGTCTCGAACTCCTGAACTCAGATCCGCCCACCTCGGCCTCCCAAAGTGCTGTGATTACAGACATGAGCCACCACGCCCAGCCGTAAAACTCTATTTTATAGATATAAAAGCTGAGCTAAAGTCTCCCCTGTATGTAAGGATATCAACTGTCACCTTTAATGATACCCTTACCCTGGGGGACAAACATTGCCAGGTCCTACATAAGCACTTAAAGAATTGAATTAGCACCCAAAACACCTGGGCACGTCATTTCTTCTTCCAGTGCTAAAAAGCAAGTGGTAAATTAGGCACCACTTGGATCGTTCGGCCTCAAGTAATAACAGCTAATCCAAAGTGTTTCTAGGGCTTTTGGTTTTTCCAGAGCAGGAGAAATCCAGACTTTTTTTTCAGACTTTTGTATGAAATCGCTGATATTTTAAATGTTGGTAACTTACAGCCAGGCACGGTGGCTCACACTGTAATCCCAGCACTTTGGGAGGCTGAGGCGGGTGGATCATTTGAGGTCTGGAGTTCAAGACCAGCCTGGACAACATGGTGAAACCCCATCTTTACTACAAATACAAAAATTAGCTGGGCGTGGTGGCGTGTTCCTGTAATCCCAGTTACTTGGGAGGCCGAGGCAGGGGAATCACTTGAACCCAGGAAGTGGAGATTGCAGTGAGCTGAGATCATGCCACTGCACTCCAGCCTGGGTGACAGAGTGAGATTCTGTCTCAGAAAAAAAAAAAAAAAATTGGAAACTTACAACAAAACAGAAAACCACTGTGACCAAACAAGTTGTGTGTATATATAGCGGGGAGGGAACTCGTGGGCTGCCAATCTGTGGCTTCTGGTTATTTGAGTTCAGAGGAATTACAGAATTGCCAAATTCTGTCATTTGGCTCCATGGCAGGGTCTACCTGTCCTCTGTCCTCTGCCCATTAGAACAGGTTTGGATAGGTCTGTGCCAGGGAGCTTTGATCTTTTCTGTGGCTGTGGCCAACAGCCACACATCCTCTAAATGTCAGCCACTAGTCACAAGGACAGAAAGTCGACTGAGGGTGCGTGTAGACAAATTGGTGTAAATTCATTTCCACAATCGGCAAAGGCAACCAAAGCACATGGTCCACTGACAGTGATGTGGCAGCAAAGTCACTTGAACATGTGAAGACAACCGGGGGGGGAGGTGGCTATTGTTCTTCCTGGGCACTAATCGTGTAGGTGGGTAACTGTGTGGTGCTCCTCTGGAGGGCTGCAACCAGTGAGTTCAGGGGAGATTTATATAACGGCTCAAACGGAGAGGAAGTCACTTGACTCTAGCCCCCAAATTCACTTGAGGCCACACACCTAGCCTTTCATAACTACAGGCTTTCCACCATGTGAACGCTGCAAAGGCCCCCCAATTAAAGGAGTGACTTTTGCATGTCATTTCATGTATAGAACACGGTGGTTCTCCTACAGCTCCCGGGATGACAGGGGACATCAGATGGGGCCACAGGCTGGTATTTGGGGCAGAATGCAACTGTCAAGGATGTTGGGGAGAGAGACGAGGCTGATAAGAACAAGGGATTGTGAGTGACAGCCTGTGGGCATCCTTCGGTTGTCAGCTCAGATCTGCCATAAAGCTGCTTTGAGTGGCTGTGTTTCAGTCGCTAATTAGCATGGGAGCTGCTTTGCCATAGAGAGGTTTCAGGGCCTGCTGCGTGGCTTTTTTTTTTTTTTTTTTTTTTGAGATGGAGAGTCACTCTGTCACCCAGGCTGGAGTGCAGTGGCCCAATCTCGGCTCATTGCAACCTCCCGGGTTCAAGCAGTTCTCCTGTTTCAGTCTCCGGAGGAGCTGGGATTACAGGTGCGGGACCCCACGCCTGGCTAGTTTTTGTATTTTTAGTAGAAACGGGGTTTCACCATGTTGGCCAGGCTGGTCTCCAACTCCTGAACTCAAATGATCCGCCCGCCTAGGCCTCCCAAAGTGCTGGGATTACAGGCATGAGCCCCGATGCCCGGCCTGCTGCTGGGCTTTTAAGTAAACTACCAGGATCTGTGGTGGTGGTGAAGCGTGCTTTGCATGAGGCCAGAGCCTAGGGATCTGTTGTATAAACTCCACTTCTGCTTCTGATTGTGGGGGCGCAAATGCAGAACATTTAAGGGAGCCTCCCCTCTCCCACCCCCTGATGCATGGGCTTCTTCTGGAAAGGGCCTATCAGAACCACCCCCTCCGTCAGGGGGGCTATTTATTTATTTATTTAGAGACGGAGTCTCGCTCTGTCGCCCAGGCTGGAGTGCAGTGGCACAATCTTAGCTCACTGCAACCTCCGCCTCTCAGGTTCAAGCAATTCTCCTGCCTCAGCCTCCTTAGTAGCTGGGATTACAGGCACACGCCACCACGCCTGGCTATTTTTTTTTTTTTTTTTTGTATTTTTAGTAGAGATGGGGTTTCACCATGTTAGCCAGGATGGTCTCGATCTCCTGACCTCATAATCCACCCACCTTGGCCTCCTCCCAAAGTGCTGGGATTACAGGCGTGAGCCACTGCACCCAGCCAATTTATTTATTTTTTTGAGACTGAGTATCACCCTTGCATCCAGGCTGGAATGCAGTGGCACCATCTCAGCTCACCACAACCTCCACCTCCTGGATTCAAGCGATTCTCCTGCCTCAGCCTCCCAAGTAGCTGGGACTACAGGCACCCACCACCATGCCTGGCTAATTTTTGTAATTTTTAGTAGAGACTGGGCTTCGCCATGTTGGCCAGGCTGGTCTCGAACTCCTGACCTCAGGTGATGCGCCTGCCTTAGTCTCCCAGTGTTCTGGGATTATAGGTGTGAGCCACTGCACATGGCCAAAAAAATCTATGTAGTTTTAGAAAAAGCTGCAGGCTGGGTATGGTGGCGCACACTTGTAGTCCTGGCTACTTAGGAGGCTGAAGCAGGAGGATTACTTGAGCCTAGGAGTTCAAGCCAGCCTGGGCAATATAGCTGGACCCCATCTCTTAAAAAAAATACAGAACTTAGCCAGGCATGGTGGTGGGTGCCTGTAGACCCAGCTACTTGGGAGGCTGAAGTGTGAGGATCCCTTGATCTCAGGAGGTCAAGGTGCAGTGAGCTGTGATCATGCCACTGCACTCCAACATGGGTGACAGAGTGAGACCCAGTCTCTAAAAAAGAAAAATAAGAAAGAAAGAAACTGCGGTAGGTAATGTATAATGGGAGACGATGAAAGAAGGAAGCGGAAGCGTTTTTCCCCAGGGAGTTAGACTGTCGGTCTGTCTGTCTGAAACCTTCCCAGTAAGTCAGTCTTTCTGGTGTGTGCCTGGTAGAGTTGCCTTGCTTTGTCATCTAATTCTTTCACTCACAAAATAACGTATGAATTTCTATTATAATCCAGGCCCTCGTTCCAAGGCTAGGCCCATGCGATGAGTGAAACATAGTCCCTGCGATTTGGAGCACCCATAAGGAACAGTATAAAAACTAAACGTCGGCCAGGTGCAGTGGCTCATGCCTCTAATCCCAGCACTTCGGGAGGCCAAGGCAGGTGAATCACCTGAGCTCAGGAGTTCGAGACCAGCCTGGCCAACATGGTGAAACCCTGTCTCTATTACTAATAAAAAAAAATTAAAAATTAGCCAGCCGGGCACTGTGGCTCACGCCTGTAATCCCAGCACTTTGGGAGGCCAAGGAGGGCCGATCACCTGAGGTTGGGAGTTCAAGACCAGTCTGACCAACATGGAGAAACCCATCTCCACTAAAAAAAATACAAAATTAGCTGGGCATGCTGGCACATGCCTGTAATCCCAGCTACTCGGGAGGCTGAGACAGGAGAATCGCTTGAACCCAGGAAGAGGAGGATGCGGTGAGCCGAGATCATGCCATTGTACTCCAGCCTGGGCAAAAAGACCAAAACTCCGTCTCAAAAAAAAGAAAAGAAAAGAAAACATTAGCCCGGCATGGTGGGCATGTGCCTGTTAATCCCAGCTACGTCGGGAGGCTGAGGCAGGGAGAATCGCTGGAACCCGGGAGGTGGAGTTGCAGTGAGCCGAGATTGCGCCACTGCACTTACAGGCCTGGCTGGACCAGAGCAACACTCTGTCTCAAAAAAAAAAAAAAAAAAGAAAAAGAAAAGAAAAAGAAATGTCCTAGATTCTAATGAAGAATGATGATATAGTTTGGATTATCTTGGACTGGTTTTTTTTTTTTTTTTAATGTATTTATTTTTTTGAGATGGAGTGTTGCTCTGTCGCCAGGCTGGAGTGCAGTGGCGTGATCTTGGCTCACCACAACCTCCACCTCCCGGATTCAAGCAATTCTCCTGTGTCAGCTTCCCAAGTATTTGGGACTACAGGTATGTGCCACCAAGCCTGGCTAATTTTTGTATTTTTAGTAGAGACGGGGTTTCACCATGCCAGCCAGGATGGTCTCCATCTCCTGACCTTGGGATCCGCCCAGCTTGGACTGCCATAGTGTTGGCATTACAGGCATGAGCCACGGCCTCCGGCCTATCCTCAATTTTTTACATCATATCTAAGTGTGGACTTTTACAACTTGATGTTGCTTGGGATTTGCTGGGCTCTTAAAACTGGGAGTTGATGTCTGCCACCAGCTCTGGAGAATTTCTGGCTATTATTTCTCCAAATATTGGCTTTGCTCCAATATCTCATTCTTCTTTCTTTCTGTATGTCAATTAAATGTATGTTAGATCTTTTTAACACACTCTTCTTTTCATATTTTCCTCCATTTTTTTTTCTTTTCAAGCTGAATTCTGGATAGTTTTTTCTGACCTGTCTTCCGGTTCACAAATTCTCACTTCAGCCGAGATGATGTGCTGTGAAGTCAGCCGTTGGTTTTTTAACTTCAATGACTGTATTTTTCAGTTTGAGAATTTCTAGTTGGCCTTTTAAAAAATCTTTTATGTCATTTTCTGTAGTTTCCAGTTGCCGTAATTGTCAAGCGTGGCTTTTATGTTTCTGAAGGCGGTAAACAGAATTGTTTTATGGCCTGTGTCTGAGAAGTCTCATTTCTAAAGTCTCTGCAAGTTCGTTTGCACTCTTGGCTGTTCCTGCCATCCTAGCTCTTAATGTCTTGTTTTCTTTTCTTTTCTTTTTGTGATGGAGTCTTACTCTTTCATCCAGGCTGGATCGCAGTAGTGCGATCTCTGCTCACTGCAACCTCCACCTGCCCGGTTCAAGCAATTCTCCTACCTCAGCCTCCTAAGTAGCTGGGATTACAGTGTGCGCCACCACACCCGGCTAATTTTTGTATTTTTAGTAGAGGCGGGGTTTCGCCATGTTGGCCAGGGTGGTCTTGAACTCCTGGCCACAAGTGATCCACCTGCCTCAGCCTCCCAAAGTGCTGGGATTACAGGGCTTGAGCTACCACACTGGCCTGTCATGTCCTGCTTTCTTGAGTACCTGAATTCTCTTAGATGGTATTGGCCATTGCATATGTATGAATATATATAGATATCTACGAATAATGGTGGAGTCTTCCAGAGAGGTTTTTAGCTGTGTCTGCCAGGCCTTGGGGCACCACCCATCTGGAACCACCTTAATCCAAGTTCAAAGTTTGAGACTCCTGGACGGCCCAGATGATCTGAACTTGTCTGTTAGCCTGAGGGCTGCATACTTGCCCTTCTCCCCGACCCCGAGGACCTTGCTTGACATGGGGAGTGGTGTGTCTGGATCCCCAACCTTGGCAGGCCCTGGGCTCTGAATTGAGTTCAAAGCCTGTGAGACTATGGAAAGAACAGCTCATTTGCAAAGCTGTTTTTTTTCCAGATTGACAAATGCCTTAGAATAAAAGCTCTGTGCGCTGGGCGAACCTCTTCTGGATTTGTCCTGGTCTTGATTTTGGCAGATGTTTCTTCACTACCTTATTATCATTTTGATGCTCTTAAGAAAATTAAACAAATCTTTCAGCCAGCTTTTTAAGTTGTCTTTCACAGGAGGGTTGATCTAAATTACTTAACCTGCTATTGGCAAGGGAGAAGTACCAGGTGACCTAGGTTCAAATCGTAGGTGTGTCTATCACTTCCAGCTGGCTGGTGTCAGCCAAGTTTATTTCGTCATCCATCTGATGCACACAGTAAACCCTACCTACTTGACTGTGTGGCTGTAAAATTTAAAAGTGAACATTGTTTTTTGTAAAGGGGTATAGTCACAGGTTTGCTTATTGTTTGTGTCCCACACTAGAACGTCAACTCCAAAAGAATATCACTTCACTGTTATCTCCCCAACAATACCTGATACGTAGTAGATACTCTATCAACATGGACCACAGGAAGGGTTACTCTGTGAAGATAACGAAGTACTTACCCAGGCTACATGCATCTAGGCTGGTACAGTCGCTCACGCCTGTATTCCTAGTATTCTGGGAGGCTGTTGTAGGATCACTTGAGGCCAGGAGTCTGAGACCAGACAGGCAACATAGTGAGACCCCATCTCTACAAAAAGAATTTTTTTTTTTTTTGAGATGGAGTCTTGCTCTGTCCCCCAGGCTGGAGCTCCGCCTCCCGGGTTTACGCCATTCTCCTGCCTCAGCCTCCCGAGTAGCTGGGACTACAGGTGCTGTGAGGTGAGGACCACCTCACCCGGCTAGTTTTTTGTATTTTTTTTTTAGTAGAGACGGGGTTTCACCGTGTTAGCCAGGATGGTCTCAATCTCCTGACCTCGTGATCTGCCCGTCTTGGCCTCCCAAAGTGCTGGGATTACAGGCTTGAGCCACTGCGCCCAGCCCAAAAAGAATTTTTTGAAAATTAACTGGGCATGGTGGCATACACCAATAGCCCCAGCTACTCAGAAGGCTGAGGCAGGAGGATCCCTTGAGCCCAGGAGTTCAAGGCTGCAGTGAGCTGTGATGGCACCACTACACTCCAGCCTGGGTGACAGTAAGATCTTCTCTCTGAAACATTTTTTTTGGGGGGGGACTTGCTGTGTCCCCAGGCTGGAGTGCAATGGCGCAATCTCGGCTGACTGCAACCTCCACCTCCGGGGTTCAAGTGATTCTCCTGCCTCAGCCTCCTGAGAAGCTGGGAATACAGGTGCATGCCACCACACCCAGCTGATTTTTTATATTTTAGTAGAGATGGGGCTCCACCATGTTGCTCAGGCTCGTCTTGAACTCCTGACCTCAGGTGATCCACCGGCATTGGCCTCCCAAAGTGCTGGGATTACAGGTGTGAGCCAGCGGGCCCAGTCTGAAACTATTTTTTTTTTTTTTTTTTTGACGGAGCCTGCACTGTTGCCCAGGCTGGAGTGCAGTGGTGCTATCTCAGCTCACTGCAAGCTCCGCCTCCCGGGTTCACGCTATTCTCCTGCCTCAGCTTCCTGAGTAGCTGGGACTACAGGCGCCTGCCACCACACCTGGCGATTTTTTTTGTATTTTTAGTAGAGGCGGGGTTTCACCATGTTAGACAGGATGGTCTCGATCTCCTGACCTCATGATCCGCCCACTTCAGCCTCCCAAAGTGCTGGGATTACAGGTGTGAGTCACTGCGCCAGGCCGAAACTTTTTTTTTAAACCAAGCTTTGAACTTGGATTAAGGTGGTTCCAGAATGGTGGTGCCCCAAGGCTTGGCAGACACAGCTAAAAAACAAACAAACAAAACCCCAAAAAACAAAAAACAAAAAAAATTCCCCATGTATTTAAAGATAAAACCATATCAGAAACCTGCATTCTTGGGGATCAAGATCAGATCTTCATATCAACATCTACATCTACTGTGTAGAAGATCCTGTTCCCCTTTGTTAGTTTCTAAACCTGGTTCTTAGATTAATACAGTCATTGTTACTTCATTTTAATATTTTACTTGATTTTTTTTTTTTTTTTTTTTTGAGACAGAGTCTTGCTCTGCCGCCCAGGCTAGAGTGCAGTGGCACAATTTCGGCTCCCTGCAACCTCCATCTCCCAGGTTCAAGCAATTCTCCCACCTCAGCGTCCTGATTAGCTGGAATTACAGGCACGTGCCACCACACCCAGCTAATTTTTGTATATTTTAGTAGAGACGAGGTTTCGCCATGTTGACTAAGCTGGTCTTGAACTCCTGACCTCGGGTGATCTGCCTGCCCAGATCTCCAAAAGTGCTGGGATTACAGGCGAGAGCCACCGCGCCCAGCCCCTTGATATGATTTTGAACAGGATCTTTATCTTCAGTGAAAGGCTGATATTCCATTTCTTTGTGGAAACAGTCTTGACTGGTTGGGCACTTGGGCTGTTTCCAGTTTTGGGCTATTAGAGATAATGCCAGCTTCTTTGTCTGCTGACGACAGTGAAAATGGTGAAATGTGTCTATTGTCAAACTTTGACACTGTGTTCAGGCTCATTTCAGAAGTATCTTTCAGTGCTTGAAGTTTGGCATCCTCTATAGTATAAACAAGATGAACAAAAATTGATTCCTTTGCCTCCCAAGGGAAAAACTCAGGCTATTTCCAAAGAAGAGCAAAGAAGGATGTTCAATATGGAATTCAGAGTCACTGTGAAATCTTAATGATAAACTTTGGTATTTCCTTTGACCAAAATTATTTTAATAAATGGTCTAGCAATCATCGCCACTGGTACATATATATATATATTTAACCAAGGATTGATTTAGAAATGGTAAGGTGATTTACCTTAAGCCATAGAAGCTGGGGTGCTGACTGACTCATTCTGTATTCTTCTGCAGCTTTTAGGTAAAGCATTACCATAAATTTTGTTTTCTTTTGAGATGGGCTCTCACTCTGTCACCCAGGCAGGAGTGCAGTGGCGCCATAATGGCTCACTGCAGCCTTGACTTCCCAGGCTCAAGCAATCCTCCCACCTAAGCCTCCCCAGTAGCTAGGACCAAGGCACATACCCTCACACTCAGCTATTTTTTTTTTTTTTTTTTTTTGCATTTTTGGTAGAGATGGGGTTTTGTCATGTTGCCCAGGCTGGTATCACTCCTGGCCTCAAGCAATCCTCCCACCTTAACCTCCAAAAGTGCTGGAATTACAGGTGTGAGCCACCATGCCTGGCCAAGAATTACTATAATTTTATAATCAGAACAACTAAGTAACTGAAATATGCTTTTATTTCATGCTCAAATAAAGCCGCTCAAGTGATCTTATTATTCAAGCGAAAATTCATGACAACAACAGTAGCTACTATTTATTGACTGCCTTTGGTTTAGGTGTTTTATAGTCACCCACCATCTAATGTTCTTAAAACAACCTGGCAAAGTAGATACAGATGCTCCCTGACTTATATGATTGGGTTCTGTCCTGACAAACCATTGTAAGTTGAAAATTCTGTTAAGTTGAAAATGCTTTTATTTATTTAATTATTTATTTGAGACAGAGGCTCTCTCTGTCGCCCAGCTGGAGTGCATCTGCTCACTGCAACCTCCAGCTCCTGGCTTCAAGTGATTGTCCTGCTTCAACCTCCTGAGTACTTGGGATTACAGGTGTGCGTCATTACGCCTGGCTCTGGGCTGGAGTACAATGGTGCTGTCTCAACTCACTGCAATCTCTGCCTCCTGCCTCAGCCTCCTGAGTAGTTGGGATTACAGGCAAGCGCCACCACCCCAGCTAATTTTGTATTTTAGTAGAGACGGGGTTTCTACTAAAGAAACCCCAAGCTGGGGTTGGAAACTACCAAGCTGGTCTCAAACTCCTGACCTCAAATGATCTGCCCACCCTGGCATCCCAAAGTGCTGGGATTATAGGCGTGAGCCACCATGCCCAGCTGAAAATGCATTTAGTATAACTAACCCACCCAACATCACATCTTAGTCTGGCCTACAGTACACATGCTCAGAACACTTACATTAGCCTACACTTGGGCAAAATCGTCTCACCCAAAGCCTATTTTAAAATAAAGTATTGATTTGGGAGGCCGAGGTGGATGGATCACCTGAGGTCAGGAGTTCAAGACCATCCTGGCCAACATGGCGAAACCCCATCTCTACTAAAAATACAAAAAAATTAGCTGGGCATGGTGGTGCACACCTGTCATCCCAGCTACTCGGGATACCCTGGGTACCAGAGTTCCACCAAGGGCAGAGATAGGTTTTATCGGGCCTGAAGTTTATATTAGTTGGAGTGACTTCTCTAAGTAAAATAAATTGAAATTATAAATACAGAATTGCTAGGGTCCCTCCAGAGACCTGAGCAAGTAAGGGCTCAGGAGACTTAAATACCATGTACTTCCACCTCTGGTCCCACCCACGGCTACTGTTCCACACCCGCGCAGTTTGCTACATGTCTGGCCATGCAGGTGTCTGAGTCTGTGACCTCTTGCCAAAACCTTGTGGCCACCCACACCCGTCACCATTCTTAGGCACCGGCCCTGATGTTCACTATAAACACAGCTGACCCCAGCTCTGTAAGGAAGCCCTCACCCTTCCTTAAACTCCGTAACTAAAATAAAAGATGATTCCATTTTATTTTTATTTGTTTATTTATTTAGACAGAGTCTTGCTCTGTCGTCCAGGCTGGAGTGTAATGGCGCAATCTTGGCTCACTGCAACTGCCACCTCCCGGGTTCAAACACTTCTCCTGCCTCAGCCTCCCAAGTATCTGGGACTACAGGCACATGCCACCACACCTGGCTAATTTTTATATTTTTAGTAGAGAAGAGATTTCACCACATTGGTCCAGCTGGTCGTGAACTCCTAACCTCAAGTGAACCACCTGCCTTGGCCTCTCAAAGTGCTGGAATTACAGATGTGAGCCACCATGCCTGGCCGATTTCATTTATGTTAAAAGGTGATAAAAAGAAGTCCTTATGCTTTACAACTCCTTCCTTTGCTAGGTTAAAAGGACAAAAGAGTGCAAGCATCTGTGTAGAGTTCATAGACCAGGTGGCTCTTTTCCAGCACATAGGTGTGTGAAAAGCAACAAAAGGAGGAAGGAGGATAGTAAACATCTGCTAGGTCTGCAGCTGAATTTCTGTTCAGTCTGGGATGCCCACAGGCTCATTGAGGTTACGCAATGTCTGGTCCATTGGTCTCTAAATGGCTTTGTTTGAGGAGGGTGAAGGGAAATATGCAAAGAAAAAAAAAGTTTCCTAAATGCATAAAGGACCATGTTGCCACAAGTAGCTTAGAAATGGGCTAATCTGGCCGGGCGCAGTGGCTCAAGCCTGTAATCCCAGCACTTTGGGAGGCCGAGGCGGGCGGATCACGAGGTCAGGAGATCGAGACCATCCTGGCTAACACGGTGAAACCCCGTCTCTACTGAAAATACAAAATCTAGCCGGGCGCGGTGGCAGGCGCCTGTAGTCCCAGCTACTCAGGAGGCTGAGGCAGGAGAATGGCGTGAACCCGGGAGGCGGAGCTTGCAGTGAGCTGAGATCCAGCCACTGCACTCCAGCCCGGGCGACAGAGCAAGACTCCGTCTCAAAAAAAAAAAGAAATGGGCTAATCTGGCCAGGCGCAGTGGCTCACGTCTGTAATCCCAGCACTTTGGGAAACAAAGGTGGGTGGATCGTGAGGTCAGGAATTCGAGACCATCCTGGCCAACATGGTGAAACCCCACCTCTACTAAAAATACAAAAAAATTAGACGGGCATGGTGGCGGGCGCCTGTAATCCCAGCTATTCGGGAGGCTGAGGCAGAGAATTGCTTGAACCCAGGAGGCGGAGGATGCAGTGAGCCAAGATCACGCCATTGCACTCCAGCCTGGGCAACAGAGCGAGACTCCATCTCAAAAAAAAAAGGGGGGGGATAATCTGCAGTATTTATTGAGCATCTGCAGTGTACTAACACTACTCTTATATACTAAGGATCACACTAGACACCACAAGGTGTTTGCAATCCAGTTGCAGAAACAGATGCCTTCAGAGAAAGATAATGGATAATTATTTAATATAACAAAGGCTTGTAGGAATTCAGAGGCTTGAGTGGAAAGATGTTCCCAGAGTAGAAAGGACTTGACTTGAACCCCTGGGGACCTGGATGGGCAGGGAGAAGGACTGAGAAAATTCCAGATGGAGAGAATGGCACATGCAAAGGGGCAGAGGGGCCGGCCTCATGCCTGTAATCCCAGCATTTTGGGAGGCTGAGGCAGGCAGGTCACCTGAGGTCAGGAGTTTGAGACCAGCCTGCCCAAAATGGCGAAACCTCACCTCTCCTAAAAATACAAAAATTAGCCAGGCATGGTGGCGCACACCTGTAATCTCAGCTATTTGGGAGGCTGAGGCAGGAGAATCACTCAAACTGGGGAGGTGGAGGTTGCAGTGAGCCCAGCCCGGGTTGACAAAAACAAGACTCCGTCTCAAAAACAAAAACAAAAAAGGAGCAGAGGAGACTCAGAAGTGTTTAGGGGACCAGGAGGAGGCCAGCCTATTATGGTAAATAATAGGAATAGGAAAGTAGCCAGGGACCTGATCTCTACGGAACTTCAATTTTAGATGAAGGGCTTTGGATTGTCTAGAATTATCTAGATAACAGGCCTTTGGATTGATTGATAATGGGCTTAGAGTCTGTATCAGAGAACAATAAATATAATAAAATTGCACTTAGGCAATGCTTTTCAGTTTAGTGAAAATAAACTTTGCTACCTATTCCTATTTGATTATTATTTGTGCTCTGCATTATACAATCCAGGCTTATGGTAGAAATCTGGGCTGGGTGCAGTGACTTATGCCTGTAACCCCAACGCTTTGGGAGGCCAAGGCAGTAGGATCACTTGAGTCCAGGAATTCAAGACCAGTCTGGGCAACACAGTGAGACCCCATCTCTGTGAATATCAATATCAACATATAAAATATATATATATTTTTAATTAGCTGGATGTGGTGGCACACACCTGTAGTCTCAACTTCTTGAGGTGGGAGGATCGCTTGAGCCCAGGAGTTCGAGGCTACAGTGAGCCATGACCGCACCACTGCATTCTATCATAGGTTACAGAGCAAGACCCTTTCTCAAAAAGGAAAGGAAAGGAAAGGAAAGGAAAGGAAAGGAAAGGAAAGGAAAGGACAGGAGAGGAGAGGAGAGGAGAGGAGAGGAGAGGAGGGAAGGGAAGGGAGGGAAGGGAAGGGAACCAGTTAACATTTTGGCATATTTTCTTCCTGTTTCATTTTAAATATGTACTTATTTCAAAATAGAACCAGTGTATCTATTTTCACATCACACCATATTATGAGACTTTCCCTGTGACATGAAATATTCTTTGAAAACAAAATGTCTTGGTCAGTTTTGTGTTGCTATTACAGAAGACCTGAAGCTGGGTGATTTATCAAGAAAATAAATGTGTTTGGCTCATGATTCTGGTGGCTGGAAAGTCCAAGATCGGGCAGGGGCATCAGGTGAGGGCCCCACTCCAGGCAGAAAACAGGAGGGAAGCGGAGATGTGCAAAGATCACATGGCAAGAAAGGAAGCAAAAAAGAAAAACTGGGGAAGCCAGACTTTTTTTTTCAGGGTGTCACACTGTCACCCAGGTTGGAGTACAGTGGCATGATCACGGCTCACTGCAGCCTCCAACTCCTAGGCTTAAGCAATACTTATGCCTTAGCCTCCTGAGTAGCTGGAACTACAGGCCCATGCCACCATGCCTGACTAATTTTTTAATTTTTATTTTTGCAGAGATGAGGTCTTGCTATGTTGCTCAAGCTGGTCTCAAACTCCTGGACTCAAGCCACCCTCTTGCCTCAGCCTCCAAAGCGCTGGGATTGCAGGTGCGAGCCCTGTGTCCAGCCAGACTTTTTTTTTTTTTTTTTTTTTGAGATGGAGTCTCGCTCTGTTGCCCAGGCTGGAGTGCAGGGGCACGATCTCGGCTCACTGCAAGCTCTGACTCCCGGTTCACACCATTCTCCTGCCTCAGCCTCCCGAGTAGCTGGGACTACAGGTGCCTGCCACCTCGCCCGGCTAATTTTTTGTATTTTTAGTAGAGATGGGGTTTCACCATGTTAGCCAGGATGGTCTCGATCTCCTGACCTCGTGATCTGCCTGCCTCAGCCTCCCAAAGTGCTGGGATTACAGGCGTGAGCCACCGCGCCCGGCCTTTTTTTTCTTTTTAACAATCTCAGTCTGCTCTCGAGGGAACTAATCTATTTCTGCCAGAGGGAGAACTCATTTACCCTTGCAGAAAAGCACTAATGTATTGTTTGTTTGTTTGTTTGTTTGTTTATCGAGTTGGAGTCTGGCTCTGACGCCCAGGCTGGAGTGTGGTGGCGCAATCTCAGCTCACTGCAAGCTCTGCCTCCCGGGTTCCTGCCATTGTCCTGCCTCAGCCTCCCGAGTAGCTGGGACTACAGGCACCCGCCACCTCGCCCGGCTAGTTTTTTGTATTTTTAGTAGAGAGGCGGTTTCACCATGTTAGCCAGGATGGTCTCAATCTCCTGACCTTGTGATCCACCCACCTCGGCCTCCCAAAGTGCTGGGATTACAAGCGTGAGCCACCGCGCCCGGCAGCAGAAGAGCACTAATCTAGTAATGAGGGATCTGTCCCCCTCCCAAACACCTCCCACTAGGCCCTACCTCCCAAAACAGCTACACTGGGTATCAAATTTCAACATGAGTTCTGGCAGGGACAAACCACATACAAACCATAGCACAAGATGTTTACCAGCCATGTAATCTTCCATTTTCTTGATGTATCATAATGTTATTTATAATTGCTCTCTGTTGAATATTTGAGTTGCTTCCAATTGTTCATTATTACAAATAATGCTGCAATGAAATCCCAGGATATAAATATTGGTCTGCATCTCTCTGATGACTTTGTGATATGAAATTACTGGAGCAAAGGGCATAAATATTTTTAGGACTGTTAATACATATTGACAAATCGTTTTCGAAAAAGATTTTAGCCATTTACACCTTCATCAAGTGTACATGAAAGGGCTTGTTTTCCTGCAAATGTACCCTAGAGTTAAATATCCTTCTTATCTTTACTAATTTGATAAGGGAAAACTAGAATCACAGAATTGCATTTAAATAATCATTTTGTTCCTTGTGTTTGAATACTTTAAAATATATTTTTCATTAATGTGTATTTCTATAAATTATCTACATTTTTGCCTACTTTTCGCTTACTTTTCTCTTGGTGCAAAGCACTCATTACATATATATGTAGATATAATTTTTTTTTTTTTTTTTTTTTTTAGAGACACGGTTTTACCCTGTTGCCCAGGCTGGAGTACAGTGGTGCAATCACAGCTCATAGCATCCTGGAACTCCTGGGCTGAAGTGATTCTCCCACAAGTAGCTAGGACTAGAGGCATGCTTCACCACACCTGATTAATTTTTCATTTTTTGTGGAGACAGGATGTTGCTATGTTTCCCAGGCTGTTCTCAAACTCCTGGGCTCAAGCAATCCCTCCACCTGGGCCTCCCAAAGCACTGGGATTACAAATGTGACCATTGCGTCAGCCTGTTTTATTTATTTATTAATTTTTTTTTTTTTTTTTTGAGACAGACTCTCGCTCTGTCGCCCAGGCTGGAGTGCAGTGGCACAATCTCGGCTCACTGCAAGCTCCGCCTCATGGGTTCACGCCATTCTCCTGCCTCAGCCTCCCAAGTAGCTGGGACTACAGGTGCCCGCCACCACGCCCGGCTAATTTTTTGTATGTTTAGTAGAGACGGGGTTTCACCGTGTTAGCCAGGATGGTCTCGATCTCCTGACGTCGTGATCTGCCCGTCTCGGCCTCCCAAAGTGCTGGGATTACAGGCGTGAGCCACTGTGCCCGGCCCCTGTATTTTTAAAGCCCTTAATATATTTCACTGGTATTTGCTGTAATATGTGTTTTAATTTTTCTTATGATATTTTGGCCCAAAATGTTTTAAATTTTATATAATGTAATCTATGGGTCTTCCCCTTTTTAATTACTTCCATTTTTTAAAATTACAATGTCCTCATAGGCCAGGCATGGTGGCCCATGACTATAATCTCACACTTTGGGAGGCCGAAGTGGAGAGATGGCTTGAGGTCAAGAGTTTGAGACCAGCCTGACCAACATTTCAAAACCCATCTCTACTAAAAATACAAAAATTAGCATGAGAATTGCTCAAACCCAGGAGGCGGAGGTTGCAGTGAGCAGAGATGGGGCCACTGCACTCCAGCCTGGGCAACAGAGTGAGACTCTGTCTCAATAAACAAATAAATAGGCCTGGCGCAGTGGCTCACGCCTGTAATCCCAACACTTTGGGAGACCGAGGCGGGTGGATCACCTGAGGTTAGGAGTTGGAAACCAGCCTGACCAACATGGTGAAACCCTGTCTCTACTAAAAATACAAAAATTAGCAGAGCATGGTGGTGCACGCCTGTAGTCCCAGCTACTTGGGAGGCTGAGGCAGGAGGATCACTCAAACCCAAGAGAAGGAGGCTGCAGTCAGCTGAGATTGTGCCACTGCACTCCAGCCTGGCAACAGGCCGAGTCTCCGTCTCAAAAAAAAAAAGAAGTTGGAATTTCTCAGGGAGTCAAAATGAGACAAGGATGATCTCACAAGGCTCAAGTTTTCAGCCTTTCTCTCTTGTGGTGTGTGAAGGCTGTTGGTGCTGGTGTTTCGGCCTTTTTTTTCTTCTTTTTTTGAGACAAGGTCTTGCTCTACCACCCAAGCTGGATTGCTGTGGTGTACTCATGGCTCACTGCAGTCCCAAACTCCTGGGCTCAATTGATCCTCCCATCTCAGCCTCCCTGGGATCTGGGACCACAGGTGTGTACCACCACACCCAGCTAATTTTTTTTTTTTTTTTTTTTGAGATGGAGTCTTGCTCTGTCGCCCACGCTGGAGTGCAGTGGCACGATCTCGGCTCACTGCAAGCTCCACTTCCCGGGTTCACGCCATTCTCCTGCCTCAGCCTCCCAAGTAGCTGGGACTACAGGCGCCTGCCACCATGCCTGGCTAATTTTTTTATGTATTTTTAGTAGAGACGGGGTTTCACCACATTAGCCAGGATGGTCTTGATCTCCTGACCTCGTGATACACCCACCTCAGCCTCCCAAAGTGCTGGGATTACAGGCATGACCCGGCCTAATTTTTTTTTTTAGAGATGGGGTTTCACCATGTTGCCCAGGCTGGTCTCAAACTCCTTGACTCAAGCAATCCAGCTGCCTCGGCCTCCCAAAGTGCTGTTCTTAACATGGAAGTTACTGATAAACATCCTGCTTATGAAGGCCACTCACATTTACAATCCTTTAGCTACACACACAGTGCTGATTGGTGCATTTACAATCCTTTAGCTAGACACAGAGTGCTGATTGGTGCGTTTACAATCCTCTAGCTAGACAGAAAGGTTCTCCAAGTCCCCACCTGGCCCAGAAGCCCAGATGGCTTCACCTCTCACTGTCACTATGACTTGTCACTTGCATGAAAGCATTTTCCATTTTCCGTGTCCCTTCACACCTTAGCTGCAGGGAGATGGAAGAAAGATTTCATCTTTTCTGTCCCTTGTTTATTTACTTAAATTTTCTTTTTTTTTTTTTTTTTTGAGACAGAGTCTTGCTCTGTCACCCAGGCTGAAGTGCAATGGCATGGTCTCAGCTCACTGCAACCTCTGCCTCCCAGGTTCAAGTGATTCTCCTGCCTCAGCCTTCCAAGTAGCTGGGACTACAGGTGCCTGCCATCATGCCCAGTTAATTTTTGTATCTTTTAGTAAAGATGGGGTTTCACTATGTTGGCCAAACTTGTCTTGAACTGCTGACCTCATGATCTGCCCACCTCAGCCTCCCAAAGTGCTAGGATTACAGGTGTGAGCATTCGCCCTGCAATTTTTCTTTTCTTTTTTTTTTTTTTTTAACGGAGTCTCACTCTGTCCCCCAGACTGGAGTGCAGTGGCATGATCTTGGCTCACGGCAACCTCTGTCTCCCAGGTTCAAGCAGTTCTTCTGTCCTGAGTAGCTGGGAACACAGGAGCACACCACCATGCTCAGCTCATTTTTGTGTTTTTAGTAGAGACAAGGTTTCACCATGTTGGCCAGGCTGGTCTCAAACTCCTGTGCTCAAGTGATCTACCCACCTTGGCCTCCCAAAGTTCTGGGATGACAGGTGTGCCCTGCCTCTTATTTAATTTTGAATTTTAATGTTTATTTTATTTAAATTTAAAATTTTATGTTTATTTTATTTAATTAGAGACAGGGTCTCACCATGTTGCCCAGGCTGGTCTCAAACTCCTGGGCTCAGGCGATCTTCCCGCCATGGCCTCCCAAAGTGCTGAGATCACAAGCATGAGCCACTGCACCCTGCCTAGTCCCTTATTTAGAAGTGGGGAGGTTGGTGCCTCCTTAGAAGTAATTATTTTTCGCCACTGATGGTAATAACTGTGGTTTCTTGGTTCTGTTCTTTGTCCTCAGCAGTGCGCGCAGGTCTTTATGCCCACTCTCGCCAGTTTCACAGATGAGGAAACGGAGGCTCAGAGGACTTATGTGCTAGGCAGAGCTGCGGTTGAACCCTAGTTCTGTCTAGTGTCAAAGGCTGTTTTCCTCACCACCAGACTCTCCTGCCTCCAGCTGCCTGCGGTCCTCCGTGGGGATTAAGAAGGTGCGCGTGGGGCTAGTCCAAATGGCTTGTGACGTTGAAAAATCCCTGTTTGAGGCCGGGCACAGTGGCTCACGCCTGTAATCCCAGCACTTTGGGAGGCCGAGGCAGGTGGATCACAAGGTCAGGAGATGGAGACCATCCTGGCTAACACGGTGAAACCCCGTCTCTACTAAAAATACAAAAGTTAGCCGGGCATGGTGGTGCGCGCCTGTAGTCTCAGCTGCTTGGGAGGTTGAGGCAGGAGAATCACTTGATCCAGGGAGGCGGAGGTTGCAGTGAGCCGAGATCATGCCACTGCACTCCAGCCTGGGCGACAAAGCAAAAGTCTGCTTCAAAACAAAACAAAACAAAAAAAAAAAAAAAAAAAATCCCTGTTTGCCTCTGGAATCCATTATTGATGAGACTTACCTTGTTCTGTTTAGGTTAATATTGACATTAATTTGCATTTTGTGAGCTTGCAGTAGCTCAAGGTGTGGAAACTGGGAGGGGAATCAAGGAAGAAGTCAGATGGAGGTTGGAAATGAGCCTCATTGCACCAACAAAGTAGTGGCTATAGAAGTGGGTAACTGAGGCTTGGCCATGTGTGCAGGTTTCACGGTAGATGATGAAATGATGATTTTCAGTCTGTGATGTGGGTTCACTGAGTTCAGACACTTCTAATTTAAAATTCACAGCAACCAAGCAGTGGCTGATTTGAAGCTTTTCTGCATTTACTTAGCAAAAAAAACAAAAACAAATAAAACCACATACATACATACATATATATATATATTCTTTTCGCTGGGTGTGGTGGCTCATGCCTGTAATCCCAGCACTTTAGGAGGCCGAGGCAGGCAGATCATAAGGTCAGGAGTTCAAGACCAGCCTGCCCAATATGGTGAAACCCCATCTCTACTAAAAATTCAAAAATTAGCCAGGCATGGCGGCGTGCACCTGTAGTCCATCGTACTCGGGAGGCTGAGGCAGAATAATCACCTGAACCCGGGAGGTGGAGGTTTCAGTGAGCCAAGACCGAGCCATTGTACTCCAGTCTGGGCAACAGAGCAAGACTCTGTCCCCACCCCCTACCTCCCACCCCACCACCAGAAAAAAAAGATCATACAAATGAATAAGGTAAACGAAGATGTTGGAGACTGTACTGTTTTGAGGGAATTTTCAGTGCCTTGGTCACAAGCACTTCTTTCCAGACAACAATCCCTATTAAGTATGTGTCTTATTCCCAGTTTATTAATGTGGTCCCCATGGACGCCTCTATGAGGCAGCTTTCTGTTAGGCCAGATTGTCATCCTCCTTTTTAAAATGCTGAGATTAAGATTTTCTCCAATTATGATCAGTCTTCCTTCTGATTTAATGAGGTTTGATTTGTTTCAGAAAATTTTCATGCCTAAACCTGCCACACTTTAGCAGCGGCTGACACCTGGCTTGCCACAGTGGGATGCACGTATTTATTGTGTGTATAGAGAGAAGGGAGGATGTCACTGTGAACCAAAGAAACCCCAACTAATTGCAATACAAACAGTGGGTTCCCTTGCTCAGGACCCCCTTTTTTTCTCATGGCCATTTCTGGAAAAGATGAGCCGCTGCGGGCAAGATATTCTTCAGAAACATCAATTTCCGTGAAAACACAGTCCAGAGCAAATGCAGAGGAAATCAGATGCCTGTGTGCCTTCCTGGGCCAGTGCTTTTTTTTTTTTTTTTTTTTTTTTTGAGACGGAGTCTCACTCTGTCATCAGGCTGGAGTGCAGTCTTGCAACCTCGGCTCACTGCAACCTCTGCCTCCTGGGTTCAAGTGATTCTCCTGTGTCAGCCTCCCGAGTAGCTGGGATTACAGGTGCGTGCCACCACACCTGTCTAATTTTTGTATTTTCAGTAGAGATGGGGTTTCACCATGTTGGCCAGGATGGCCTCGATCTCCTGACCTCATGAAGCCCCCGCCTCAGCCTCCCAATGTGCTGGGATTACAGGCATGAGCCACCGCGCCCGGTCACCAGCGCTTGTTTTTAATGAGGGCATCTGATACTTGTTCCCATAAACAGGCCCCTCTCTCTCCTTCATCTCATTCTTATTTACCCATCTGCCGAAAAAAACACAAAGCTGCCTCTCTAGCTCCAAGAAGACTTGGACATGATGCGACTTGTTTGGCACATATATATATATATATATATTTTTTTT
>NW_016808376.1:4003450-4025907 GCF_001698545.2 Rhinopithecus bieti | reverse complement strand
GGAAGGAAGGAAGGAAGGAAGGAAGGAAGGAAAGATTGAAAGAAAGAAAGAAAGAGAATAGAGTAAGTGAAATTATTTCCACTTCTATGGAGTCTGTGCTC
Source organism: Rhinopithecus bieti (assembly GCF_001698545.2). Classification (NCBI taxonomy): domain Eukaryota; kingdom Metazoa; phylum Chordata; class Mammalia; order Primates; family Cercopithecidae; genus Rhinopithecus; species Rhinopithecus bieti. The sequence goes on along the minus strand of NW_016808376.1, from coordinate 4,025,806 downwards.
ATTTGGAAAAGTTTCTGTTTAGGAGCGTAAATCTCATATGATCATAACGTTGGCTTCCTTTGCAGATTCAGGTTTACCTTGAAATTAACACACCCGGCTGGGCGCGGTGGCTCACAACTGTAATCCCAGCACTTTGGGAGGCCGAGGCGGGTGGATCACGAGGTCAGGAGATCGAGACCATCCTGGCTAACACGGTGAAACCCCGTCTCTACTAAAACACAAAAAACTAGCCGGCCGTGGTGGCGGGCGCCTGTAGTCCCAGCTACTCGGGAGGCTGAGGCAGGAGAATGGCGGGAACCCGGGAGGCGGAGCTTGCAGTGAGCTGAGATGGCACCACTGCACTCCAGCCTGGGCGACAGAGTGAGACTCTATCTAAAAAAAAATAATAATAAAATAAAATAAAAAAATTAACACACCCTTTCTCAATTAAAAAAAATAAATGAAACAAGCTTATGCTCAGATTTCACTACTGTTTCGTTTCGGTTTCTTCTGTTCAGTAGTGTTTCATTTTGAAAACCAGACCATGCTTTTTATTTTGTTTGTTTTGGTTTTTTTCACCCAAGAAGAGGCCCAGAATTGCAAAATCCTTTTCTTAGATTTAGTCCAGACATATGTTTCTCAGAACATTTGCTTTTACATGAGTAATAAGTAGAACAAAAGAAATGAGAAAAATGAATGATCTTTATTTTTTACATGGAATAATAAATAAAAGTACATGTAAGGCCGGGCGCTGTGGCTCACGCCTGTAATCCCAGCACTTTGGGAGGCCAAGGCGGGTGAATCATGAGGTCAAGAGATCAAGACCATCCTGGCCAACATGGTGAAACCCCGTCTCTACTAAAAATACAAAAATTAGCCAGGTGTGGTGCATGCCTGTAGTCCCAGCTGCTTGGGAGGCTGAGGCAGAATTGCTTGAACCCGGAGGCAGAGATTGCAGCGAGCCAAGATCGCACTCCAGCCTGGTGACACAGTAAGGCTCCGTCTCAAAAAAAAAAAAAAAAAAAAAAAGCACATGCATGAGGCCAGGGGCAGTGGCTTATGCCTGTAATCCCAGCATTTTGGGAGGCTGAGAGGGGTGGATCACTTGAGGCTAGGAGTTTGAGACCAGCCTGGGCAACATGGGGAAACCCTATCTCTAAAAAAAAAAAAAATATATATATATATAGAGAGAGAGAGAGAGAGAGTATGGTGGTGTATGCCTGTAATCCCAGATACTTGGGAGGCTGAAGCAGGAGAATGGCTTGAACCTGGGAGCCTGAGGTTGCAGTGGGCTGAGATCTCACTACTGCATTCCAGCCTGGGAAACAGAGTGAGACTCTGTCTCAAAAAAGAAAAAAAAAAGTACATACATGAAAGATCTCTGAAACGATGAAAAGTTCTAGAGGTATATGTAAGATTGTAGTAATTAAAGCAGGGTGTTATTGGTAAAAATAGTAGAACGTAGATGAATAGAACACAGAAGACAACCATGAAGCAGAACATGTAATGAGAGTTTATGATAAAGGCGTTTTACAAACCATTGCTAAAGGGATGAATTATTTAATTAATGGTGGTAAGAGAATATGAAATATCTGAGAGAGGTCTCAAGTTATGTTTACCTTCAGCATCAGAGATAAAAACTACGTCAAAATGAATTCAAGATGGATGAACAGTAAGATGTAGTAACAAAACCATTTAAAAAAAAACCCAAAAGAAAATCTAAATGATCTCAAACAGGACATTGTAATTTATTTATTTATTTTTTATTTTATTTTATTTTTTGAGATGGAGCCTTGCTCTGTCACCCAGGCTGGAGTGCAGTGGCGTGATCTTGGCCCACTGCAATCTCCACCTTCCAGATTCAAGTGATTCTCCTGCCTCAGCCTCCCGAGTAGCTGGGATTACCGCGCGCCACCACGCCCTGCTAATTTTCTATTTTTAGTAGAAACGGGGTTTCACCATGTCGGTCAGGCTGGTCTCCAACTCCTGACCTCAGGTGATCCACCCGCCTCGGCCTCCCAAAGTGTTGGGATTACAGGCATGAGCCACCGCGCCAGGCCTATTTATTTATTTATTGAGACAGAGTCTCACTCTGTTGCCCAGGCTGGAGTGCAGTGGCCCCATCTCCTGGGTTCATGCCATTCTCCTGCCTCAGTCTCCCAAGTAGCTGGTACTACAGGCATGCACCACCATGCCCAGCTAATTTTTGTATTCTTAGTAGAGACGGGGTTTCACCATGTTGGCCAGGGTGGTCTCGATCTCCTGACGTCGTGATCTGCCCACCTTGGCCTCCCAAAGTGCTGGGATTATACACATGAGCCACCGCGCTCAGCCAAAATCCCAGCTCTTAGAGCAATTAGGCAACATCTCGCATGAAGCAGCCTCAACTGTCCTCTTCTTCAGTAGAATATTCTCGGCCTACTGCCACTGTATCTCATGAGTTCCTGGATCCATTTCTATACCCAAAGCAGTGAAAGCTACGAAGAGGGCATAGGTGGGCTAACCTGGGTGCCCTAGGATGGGAAGCTGGCACTGGCATTTCTAGTGTTTGTGAAAATTGGTGTCTGCGCCTGCTGATGAAGACAATGCAGAAAGGAAGGAGCTTCCATTGCACAGGAAATTTTCAGGGGACTAGTCATCAATGATTGCTATCCTAAGAGGCAACGAGAAAGCCTGGTAGGGCCAGGCGCAGTGGCTCACGCCTGTAACCCCAGCACTATGGGAGGCTGAGGTGGGTGGATCATGAGGTCAGGAGTTCGAGACCAGCCTGACCAACATGGTGAAACCCCATCTCTACTAAAAATACAAAATTAGCCGGGTGTGGTGGTGGGCACCTGTAATCCCAGCTACTCGGGAGGCTAAGGCAGGAGAATCGCTTGAATCTGGGAGGCAGAGGTTGCAGTGAGCCAAGACCATGCCATTGCACTCCAGCCTGGGTAACAGAGTGAGACTCCATCTCAAAAAAAAAAAAAAAAAAAAAAAAAACAAACCTAGTAAATGTTGAATACTGGAAAGAGAGGAGGAATGAGGTGCCTGTGGGTGTTCACCATGACTTGTATTATTTTTTGAGACAGCATCTGGCTCTGTCGCCTAGGCTGGAATACAGTGACATGATCTTGGCTCACTGCAACCTCTGCCTCCTGGGTTCAAATGATTCTCCTGCCTCAGCATCCCGAGTAGCTGGAATCACAGGAGCCTGCCACCATGCCCAGCTAATTCTTGGACTTTTAGTAGAGATGAGGTTTCACCATGTTGGCCAGACTGGTCTCAAACTACTGACCTCAAGTGATCCACCCGCCTCAACCTTCCAAAGTGCTAGAATTACAGACATGAGCTACCGCGCCCAACCTGTGACTTTTAAGCTGTCAGGACTGGAAAATTCAATCAAGCAAAGTTGAATGGGGTTGGGGTGGAGAGATAGGCAAGACCATCTGAGCGTGGAGGAAAGTCCCATTATCCATAGGGAAGTGGAAACACCAGCCTCAGCTTCTCCCAGGAGGTTCAATGTCAGCAAGAAAAGCTCAGTTCATACCTGTAATCCCAACACTCTGGGAGGCCAAGGCGGGTGGATCACGAGGTCAGGAGATCGAGACCATCCCGGCTAACACGGTGAAACCCCATCTCTACTAAAAATACAAAAAAAAAAAAATTAGCCAGGCATGGTGGCGGGCGCCTGTAGTCGCAGCTACTCAAGAGGCTGAGGCAGGACAATCGCTTGAACCCAGGAGGCGGAGCTTGCAGTGAGCTGAGATCGCGCCACTGCACTCCAACTCCAGCCTGGGTGACAGAGCGAGACTCCGTCTCAACAACAACAACAACAACAACAAATTCAAAATTAGCCTGGCAAGGTGGCGCATGCCTGTAATCCCAGCTACTCGGGAGGCTGAGGCAGGAGAATTGCTTGAACCCAGGAGGCGGAGGTTGTGGTGAGCTGAGATCATGCCATTGCACTCCAGCCTGGGCAACAAGAGCAAGACTCTGTCTCAAAAAAAGAAAAAAAAAAAAAAAAAAAGAAAGCATGACTCTAGGTGATGACAGAAGACAATGGGGATAAAGGCAGTGAAGCAGCCAATTATTGAGGACTAAATGCATCAATAACTGAAGACCAAAACATCCAGAAAGCAGAAATCCTAGCTTTTGGATCTCATGCAAGACATCTGGTTTACCTAAGTGAGCAAATATTTATTGAACATCTACTAAGGACCCAGAACATGGCTGTAAACACTGCAATTGACTGAAACATTTTCATTCTGGGACAGAGGTGGAATCTACTTCGCTGGGTAGAGTGACTCATCTGAGGCAGCTAAACTCAAGCTCTGCTGAGAGGCACAGAGCTGTCCCCTCCAGTTAAGGTTGCCCAAAGTCTAAGACTTTGTTCTGGGGGTGGAGGTGGCAAAACAACAGAATCTGAAATGACTCAATTTATTTTTTATTTTTTATTTTTAGACAGAGTCTCCCTCTGTCGCCCAGGTTAGAGTGCAGGAGGGTGATCTCGGCTCACTGTAACCTCTGTCTCCCGGGTTCAAGTGATTCTCCTGCCTCAGCCTCCCGAGTAGCTGGGATTACAGGCATGTGCCACCACACTTGGCTAATTTTTGTACTTTTTTTTTTTTTTTCGGAGATGGAGTCTTGCTATATCACCAGGCTGGAATGCAGTGACGTGATCCCGGCTCACTGCAATCTCTGCCTCCGGCTCACTGCAATCTCTGCGATTTTCCTGTCTCAGTCTCCCAAGTAGCTGGGATTACAGGCACGCGCTACCACGCCCAGCTAGTTTTTGTATTTTTAGTAGAAATGGGGTTTCACCATGTTGGCCAGGATGGTCTCGATCTCCTGACCTCATGATCCGCCCACCTTGGCCTCCCAAAGTGCTGGGATTACAGGCGTGAGCCACCGCACCTGGCCAATTTTTGTATCTTTAGTAGAGACAGAGTTTCTTCATGTTGACCAGGCTGGTCTAGAACCCCTGACCTCAAGTGATCCACCCTCCTCAACCTCCCACAGTGCTGGGATTACAGGCGTGAGCCACCGCACCCAACCAGAAGTGACTCAAATTTTGACAAAAATATATTATTTTGCTCTCCATGAATATATGACTATCCTTCTCATGGTTTCCTTTTGCCTCTTCATAGTTTCCAGTTTTGTTCTTTGCCATGGTTGCAAAGAAAACAACTTTAAATCCTTGAGAATCAAATTAAAGTCAAGTCAGGAAACTTTTTTCTACTGAATATTATAAGAGCATTTGTCAGGGGAATCCCCTGGCATCCAACCAGAACTCACCCTCACAATCTAGAGAATTTTCTACAGGCAGTTTACTATGTCCTAGACAAGGAAACCTCTACCTCTTTCTTGTTTTTTTTTTTTTTTTTTTTTTTTTTTTTTTTTTGTTTGTTTTTTGTTTTCTGTTTTTTTGTTTTTGTTTTGAGACAGAGTTTTGCTATTGTCTTCCTGGCTGGAGCGCAATGTGCAATGGCACGATCTCGGCTCACTGCAACCTCTGCCTCCCAGTTCAAATGATTTTCTAGCCTCAGCCTCTTGTGTAGCGGGGATTACAGGTGCCCACCACTACGCCCAGCTAATTTTTGTGTTTTTAGTAGAGACAGAGTTTCACCATGTTGGTCAGGCTGGTCTCAAACTCCTGACCCAGTGATCCACCCACCTCGGCCTCCCAAAGTACTGGGATTACAGGTGTGAGCCACTGTGCCTGGCCGATTTTTTTCCTTTACAATGAGAAATTCTCACTCTTAGATGCATTTTACAAAAACTACAATTGGTTTTGCAGGCATAAGTACACTGAAAGTTCTGTGTATAATACTAACAGAAGCCCTTTTTTTCGGTTGAAAAGGTCACGTCAACTATGCACTCAGTTCACTTGGGATTATTGCTATTGGCAAAATACTCTAAGTTAAATATAACTAATGCAGAAAGATCATTTACTAGAGAAAAATTGGATTTCAATATTTGATATCTCAAGATTACTCTATCTGATCACCTCATAGCATCATCAGCTATGGCATTTGGATGAAGAGGAGGGCAAAATAAGGTGTAATCCTTGCCCTCAAGGATCTAAATTCTGTGCTTGGGACCCAAACTATTCCAATGAATATGGTAAAATAGCACATGACCTAATCAAATCTTGAATTAGTCTTCATAATAAAACAAGCAGGAGGCTTATTTGGCTTAAAATTATAATTGATTTGATCCTTAAAGTCATTTGACCAAATGGATCTACTGGCCATTTTGTTTGGTTGTCATTCATTCCTTCATCTACTTCACATGTCCTGGGCACTATGATGGGCTGGGCACTATGATGGGCTGGGCACTATGCTGAGCGTTGGAGGTTTCACAGGAGACAAGTCAGCCCAATGGCTTGTTTCCATGGGTGGGTTTTGCCGGCCTTCTTTGTCATGGGGTTGGGGGTGATCATGGAAATACCTAGAATAGTGTTGGAATAGCTTCTCTTCTCCACTCCCGAGAGTCAGCTATGGATCTGAAAGATGCCCAGGAGTCTGAGATGAGACTGAGGTGAGGTGAGAGGTGAGACAGTTTCTTTTTTTTTTTTTTTTTTTTTTGAGACAGAGTCTCATTCTGTCGCCCAGGCTGGAGTGCAGTGGCGAGATCTCAGCTCACTGCAACCTCTGCCTCCCGGGTTCAAGCGATTCTCCTGCCTCAGCCTCCCGAATAGCTGGGACTACAGGTGCCCACCACCACGCCCAGCTAATTTTTTGTTGTTGTTGTTGTTGTTTGTAGTAGAGATGGGGTTTCACCATGTTGGCCAGGACAGTCTCTATCTCTTGACCTCATGATCTGCCCACCTTGGCCTCCCAAAGTGCTGGGATTACAGGCGTGAGCCACCACACCTGGCCAGATGGTTTCCTTTCTTACCAGCTTCCCCCAGCCTTGTTAGACAGAAGTCCTTCATACTGCAAAGAGCTGGTTCCATGTCTACCTTTCCAAAGCTCTTACTGTCCTCCTGGTGTTTCCACTCAATGAAAACCCTCTCCAAAATCCTAGTGCCACTTAAAGGAAGTCTGATGCAGGGCTGGGCGCGGTGGCTCACGCCTGTAATCCCAGTGCTTTGGGAGGCCGAGGCGAGCAGATCACAAGGTCAGGAGATCAAGACTGTCCTGGCTAACACAGTGAAACTCCGTCTCTACTGAAAATACAAAAAATTAGCCAGGCGTGGTGGTGTGCACCTGTAGTCCCAGTTACTAGGGAGGCGGAGGCAGGAGAATGGCGTGAACCCGGGAGGCAGAGTTTGCAGTGAGCCGAGATTGCGCCACTGCACTCCAGCCTGGGTAACAGAGCAAGACTCCATCTCAAAATAAATAAATAATAAAAATAAAGGAAGTCTGATGCAGACCAAATTTAAGATGCTACAGATTGGGGCCTTTCAAATAGGAAATATGCACTGTTCCCTCAGGAGAGCAGAAATGTCTGGAAGGAGGTATTGGGGTGGGAATGGTGGGCCACCCTGGTGCACATTCTTCCTGGTGCCTACAGCTGTGGTCCTCTCAATCCTTCAGTATGTTAGCACAGGTACATTCTAGAGCACGTTGTATTTATGAGGACTTCTCTAAAAGACACTATTTACTTTTTTTTTTTTTTGAGACGGAGTCTCGCTCTGTTGCCCAGGCTGGAGTGCAGCAGCGCGATCTTGGCTCACTGCAAGCTCCACTTCCCGGATTCAATCAATTCTCCTCCCTCAGCTTACCAAGTAGCTGGGATTACAGGCACACACCACCACGCCCAGCTAATTTCTTGTACTTTAAGTAAAGATAGGGTTGCGTCATGTTGGCCAGGCTGGTCTCGAACTCCTGACCTCAGGTGATCCGCCCGCCTCGAACTCCCAAAGTGCTGGGATTACAGGCGTGAGTCACCGTGCCCAGATGACTATTTACTATTCTTCATGGGCAGTGAAAGACATGTCCTGCTTGGAGATGTTGGAATTAAGTCACAGTGCATTCCTTAGTCTGCCTATCTTCTACTTCCTCCCGTGGGGGCTTTCATTTGAAGCTGTAAGTTGCATATTGTCCATTCCTCCTAACAAATAAGAGGCACCTACTGTATGCAAGAAGTGTGCTAGAAAGCTGAAAGATGCAGAGCCCCTGATTAGGAATGGGGAGGCTGATGGGAAAATGAAATGAAATTTTGATAGGTTCTACAATATGCATGTATCCTGAGCTCAATGGGAATGCATGGGAGCAAGTGATCACCATCTTTATTTTTTCTTTTGATTTCTTTTTTTTTTATTTTTTTTTTTTTTTTTGAGGCGATCTCGCTCCTGTCGCCCAGACTGGAGGGCAGTGGCGCAATCTCGGCTCACTGCAAGCTCCGCCTCTGGGTTCCGCCATTCCTCCTGCCTCAAGCCCTCGAGTAGCTGCGGGACTACAGGGCCCCGCCACCCCTCCGCCCGGCTAGTTTTTTGTATTGTTTGAGTAGAGATGGGGTTTCACCCAATGTTTAGCCAGGATGGTCTCGATCTCCTGACCGTCGTGGATCCGGCCCACTCTCGGCCTCCCAAAGAGTGCTGGGGATTGACAGGCGTGAGCCACCGCGCCCGGCCTTGATTTCTTTTGAGACTGTTTCACTGTCACCAAGGCTGGAGCGCAGTGGCACAATCATAGCTCACTGCAGCCTCGACCTGGGCGCACACGATCCTCCCACCTCAGCCTCCTGAATAGCTGTGACCACAGGTGCACACTGCCATGCCCACCTAATTTTTTATTTTTATTTTTTTGGTAGCGATATGGTCTCACTATGTTGCCAGGATTCGTCTTAAGCTCCTGGCCTTAAGCCATCCTCCCACCTCAGCTTTCCAAGGTGCTGAGATTACAGACATGAGCCACTGAGCCTGGCCGTGACGATCTTCTGAAAGGGGCTTCATAGATATGTGAGAACTCTATAGCTGCAGGGTTGGAATTGCAACATGCCAGGCGGGGGGAACACCAGGAAAAAAGAACAGATGAGAGAGCATGGTACTGGGGAGAACCTCAGGCACCCACTGAACCCAGGAATAATGCACACTGGGGTACATTGTGAGATGAGGGTAAGAGGGAAGGTGGTGGTAGATCGGAAAGCTCTTGTGTATGTCGTGCTGAGGGCGCATGATCTGTCCATTACAAATGGGAGCCGGGCGCGGTGGCTCACGCCTGTAATCCCAGCAGTTTGGGAGGCCGAGGTGGGCAGATCACGAGGTCAGAAGATCAAGACCATCCTAGTTAACATGGTGAAACCCTGTCTCTACTAAAAATACAAAAACAAAATTAGCCAGGCATGGTGGCGGGCACCCGTAGTCCCAGCTACTCGGAAGGCTGAGGTGGGAGAATGGCACAAACCCGGGAGATGGAACTTGCAGTGAGCTGAGATCGCGCCACTGCACTCCAGACTGGGCGACACAGCAAAACTCCGTCTTAAAAAAGGAGAAAAAAAAAAGGGAAAACATGGCTGGGCCGGGCACGGTGGCTCACTCCTGTAATCCCAGCACTTTCAGAGGCCGAGGAGGACAGATCACTTAAGGTCAGGAGATCGAGATCGGCCTGGCCAACATGGTGAAACCCCGTCGCTACTAAAGATACAAAAACTAGCCGGGTGTGGTGTAGGCCTGTAATCCCAGCTACTCGGGAGGCTGAGGTAGGGGAATTGTTTGAACCCGGGAGGTAGAAGTTGCTGTGAGCCAAGATCGTGCCACTGCGCTCCAGCCTGGGCGACAGAGAGAGACTCCATCTCAAAAAAAAAAAAAAAAAAAGGAAAACAGGTATGTAGTCATGACACATGTCACCCAATCACAGGTCAGTCTCACAAAAGCAGGATTTGGAGAAGAAATCTGCCTTCCTCCTTCATACTGGGCAGGAATGAGGGGTGCTAGGCTGGAAGAGGAAGAGATTGGAAGTCTCTGGTGATCAGCAGGACTGGTGCCCCTTGCCCCTGCAACCTGCTCCTTGCCCAGGAGACTAAGAGTTCAAACTGCCTTTGGGACGTTCTTACCCACATGGCCCAGCTCCATCACAGAAGGGCCTGGAAACCCAGCTGCTTCTTGCCCGAGCTAAGCCACTTCACTGGCCAGAGCTTGTCTCCATTGTCCTCATCCCTGGCCTTCCACTGTGGAACCTGGGAGGCCCTCTCAGTAGATAGCTGGCACTTTGTAGACTGGGACCAAAGGAAACCACTCTCTCTGCGCTGGGCCCTGATTCTGCGACAATGGCTGGACGCTTGGTGAATTATACAGCTACTCACAGTTCTTACCATCTTGACCACATTCACATCCATGCTAGGTTTATAGTTCATATGGCCCTAACCCTGAGAAAAGTCCAGCATAATGGATTTGCGAGGTCAAACAAGAAATCAAAACTCAAGTAGTTTTATATGTAGATCTCTTCCATAAGCAATTCTTCTTTTTTTTCTTTTCCTAATGACAGGGTCTTCCTCAGTTGCCCAGGCTGCAGTGCAGTGGCACAATTAGTTTGATTGCAGCCTCAAACTCCTGGGCTCAAGGGATCATCTGCCTCAACCTCCCAAGTAGGTGAGACTACAGGCATGTACCACCACACCCAGCTAATTTTTGTATTTTTGGTAGAGATGGAGTCTTGCTATGTTGCCCAGGCTAGTCTCAAACTCCTGGCTTCAAGTGATCTTCCTGCCTTGACTTTCCAAACTGCTGAGATTGCAGACGTGAGCCACGTTGCCCAGCCTGAAAAATTCTTCTGACATCTTACAGGATTCATAACCACCACACCACCTCCTCTCCAGGGTGGCTGAAATCACAGTGTTCAAATCCTGGCTCCGTCACTGCTTCTGTAACTTTAGATGAACGACTAACTATGAGTTCTTAGGCAAATATTCATCGACTCTGAACTTCACAAGGAGATACTAGGACCGACTCCAGGGATTTTTGTCAGGACCACATGAGATGATTCAGATAGAAGGGCTTGTAAAATGTCAAACATGATATAAAATGATAGCCATTATAATATTGATTATTGTTACTGATATGGTTTGGCCGTGTCCCCACCCAAATCTCAGCTTGAATTGTCGCTCCCATAATTCCCACATGTTGTGGGCGGGACCCGGTAGGAGATGGTTGACTCATGGGGGCAGTTTCTCCCATACTGCTGTCATGGTAGTGAATAAGTCTCATGAGAGCTGATGATTTTATAAGGGAAAACCCCTTTTGTTTTGCTTTCACTCTCTGCTTGCATGCCGCCATGTAAGACGTGCTTCTTGCCTTCAACCATGATTGTGAGGCCTCCCCAGCCACATGGAATTGTGAGTCCATTAAACGTCTTTTTTTTTTTTTTGAGACAGAGTCTCACTCTGTTGCCAAACTGGAGTGGAGTGGCACGATCTTGGCTCACTGTGACCTCCGACTCCCAGGTTCAAGCAATTCTCCTGCCTCAGCCTGCCAAGTAGCTAGGATCACAGGCATGTGCCACCACACCCAGCTAATTTTTGTATTTTTAGTACAGAGTTTCACCATGTTGTCCAGGAAGGTCTCGATCTCCTGACCTCTGATCCGCCCATCTCGGCCTCCCAAAGTTCTGGGATTACAGGCGTGAGTCACCAATCCCGGCCAAACCTCTTTTTCTTTGTAAATTACCCAGTCTCGGGTATATCTTTAGCAGCAGTGTAAAAACAGACTAATACAATTACACAGGGCCCAGTTTTCATCAGACACTTGGTGTTTACAGTTTAAATAATGGGGAAGACCTGCTGTCATGCTCATGGATGGAGCTGAGAAACATTCTAGAGAAGCTGCTTGACCGGGCGCAGTGGCTCATACCTGTAATCCTAGCACTTTGGGAGGTTGAGGCAGGCAGATCACTTGAGGTCAGGAGTTCAAGACCAACCTGGCCAACATGGTGAAACCCCATCTCTACTAAAAATAGCCGGGCATGGTGGCATGCGCCTGTAGTCCCAGCTACTCAGGATGCTGAGGCCAAGAATCACTTGAACCCGGGAGGCTTCAGTGACCAAGATTGCTCCACTGTACTCCAGCTTGGGCAGCAGAAAGATACTCTGTCTTAAAAAAAAAAAAAAAGAAAGCTTATTTTCTTTCCAGTTACTGGTCCCAGTCTCATATTGGATGGCATTGCCACAGGTTTTTTGGCAGAACTTCTGAGTCCTAAGTGCAGTTCAACACAAACAAAAGCCTGGCTCTGACCCAACATCTAAATCAATGAATTAGTTCTCCCCTCATCCATTAACCTTGGGCCTGGAGCAGTGGAGGAATCGGGAACTCTAAGCTATTTAAGATGCCTGGAGGACTGCAGCAGAAAATGCAGGGAGCCCTTAGTCTCCCAAAAAAGTAGTGGCCAAAATAACCAGGGCAATCTGGCCATCTTAGTTCCGTCTAATCTTCTAGATAGTTCTATGGGTCAAAATGATGAAAGAACAAAGTGACCAAGAGAATACAAATGAGAGAGGGGTGTGCTCTCCCTATGAGCGATAAATCGCACCTGCGTGGCTATAACCAAGACAATACAAGTGAGAGAGGGGTGTGCTCTCCCTATGAGCGATAAATCGCACCTGCGTGGCTATATCACCCCTGCTTACTTTTGTTTGTTTGTTTGTTTGTTTGTTTTTTTGAGACGGAGTCTCGCTCTGTCGCCCAGGCTGGAGTGCAGTGGCCGGCTCTCAGCTCACTGCAAGCTCCACCTCCCGGGTTTATGCCTTCCGTGCCTCAGCTCGCGAGTAGCTGGGACTACAGGCGCCCGCCACCTGCGCCCGGCTAGTTTTTGTGTTTTTTAGTAGAGACGGGGTTTCACTGTGTTAGCCAGGGATGGTCTCGATCTCATGACCTCGTGAGATCGCGCCGTCTCGCTGCCAGAAAGTGCTGGGACCTTACAGGCTTGAGCCACCGCGCCCGGCCTGTTTGTTTGTTTTTGAAACAGAGTTTCACTCTTGTTGCCCAGACTGGAATGCAACGGCATGATGTCAGCTCACTGCAACCTCCGCCTCCTGGGTTCAAGCGATTCTCCTGCCTCAGCCTCCTGAGTAGCTGGGATTTACAGGCACCTGCCACCACACCCGGCTCATTTATTTTTGTATTTTTAGTAGAGACAGGGTTTTGCTATGTTGGCCAGGCTGGTCTGAAACTCCTGACCTCAGGTGATCCGCCCACCTCGGCCTCCCAAAGTGCTGGGGTTACAGGCGTGAGCCACCGCGCCCGGCCCATCCCTACTTACTTTTAAGCCTTCACTTTCGAGATATGTCTTCCTTTCCCCCCAACTTCCCTCCCTAACCTTTCAGAGACTTTCTTGAAAGTGTGATTAAAGGTTGATGGTGGTGGTTCACCCCTGCAATCCCAGCACTTTGAGAGGCCAAAGTAAAAGGATCGCTTGAGCCCAGAAGTTTGAGACCAGTCTGAGCAACGTAGCAACATCCTTTCTCAACAAAAAATAAAACTAGCCAGTTGTGGTAGCATGTACCCATAGTCCCAACTGCTCAGAAGGCTAAAGCAGGAGGATCACTTGAGCCCGGGAGTTCGAGGCTGCAGTGAGCTAGGATCTTGCCAGTGCACTCCAGCCTCAGCTCCTTTAGAGCAAGATCCTGCCTCTAAAACAAACAAACAAAAAATTTAAGTGTGGTTGAAAAACAAAACCTAGGCCGGGAGCAGTGACTCACGCCTATAATCCAGCACTTTGGGAGGCCGAGGTGGGCGGATCACCTGAGGTCGGGAGTTCAGAACCAGCCTGACCAACATGGAGAAACCCCGTTTCTAGTAAAAAAACAAAATTAGCCAGGCGTGGTGACACATGCCTGTAATCCCAGCTACTCCGGAGGTTGAGGCAGGAGAACTGCTTGAACCCAGGAGGCGGAGGTTGCGGTGAGCCGAGATTGCGCCGTTGCACTCCAGCCTGGGCAACAAGAGTGAAATTCCATCTCAAAAAACAAAAACAAAAACAAAAAACTAGGCCAGGGCGCAGTGGCTCACACTTATAATCCCAGCACTTTGGGAGGCCAAGGTGAGCAGATCACTTGAGGTCGGGAGTTCAAGACCAGCCTGGCCAACATGGTGAAACCCCATCTATACTAAAAATACAAAAATTAGCCAAGCGTGATGGCAGGTGCCTGTAATCCCAGCTAGTCAGGAGACTGAGGCAGGAGAATCACTTGAACCCGGGAGGCAGAGGTTGCAGTGAGCTGAGAACACTGCTTATGGTTTATGGATGGTCTGGTCAGTCCTGTGCTAATGAAGGTAGTAGAAAGGGAAATTTGATATTAAAGGGCAGAAAAAATGGTACAGTCAAACTCTAAATAGAGTCCTACTAGTCCACAACCTTGGATGGACCAAGAGAGAGTCCCTTGTTAATGTAATGATATCTAACACAGCTCTCTGTGTTTTATCTATTTTTTGCTTTGTTACACATTGCGCATTTCCAAAAAGGATTTAAGGCACTTTAAAATAAAAGCTGAGGCATCAGAAACTACGGAGAAAAAGGCAGTCATAATTATACCAAGAACCAGGGGTGGGACAAGATTTTTATTGAACACTAAATTTAGCTCATTTTGAGCATCATTTTTTAGTATTTGAGCATCCGTTAGTAGGGACTAAAGGGAAAAAATGTGATGACTCTCTTTTCAGATAATAGCTTTTTCACAATAAAATTAAATTCTAAAAGGAATTTATTATTAAATCAAAATGAGTAAAAACACTACATTTCCTTATCTGGCTCTTTCTTGTTTCGGCCTTTGATAAAAGCCAAGAGGGGAGAATACTGACTTGCGGCTGAGCCAGGGTGATTCTTTTTTTTTTTTTAGATGGAGTTTCACTCTTGTTGCCCAGGCTGGAGTGCAATGGCGCGATCTCGGCTCACAGCAACCTCCGCCTCCCAGGTTCAAGCAATTCTCCTGCTTCAGGCTTCCAAGTAGCTGGGATTACACGTGCACGCCACCACACCTAGCTAATTTTGTATTTTTAGTAGAGATGGGGTTTCACCATGTTGACCAGGCTGGTCTTGAACTCCCGACCTCAGGTGATCCACCCGCCTTGGCCTCCCAAAGAGCTGGGATTACAGGCATGAGCCACTGCGCCCGAGTCAGGGTGATTCTACAGGTCCGAATGTATTCATGTCTGATGACCAATCTTCATACAAGGGTGGGACTCAGAAGATCCAGACCCCAGCCTCTCAGTGTCCCCTGTGCCTCTGCATCAGATTCACCTGAATTACTCATAAAATATAGATTCTAGAGCCAACCCAGATCTTTTGAATCAGAATATTGGGAGGAGGGGACATAAATCTATATTTTTGAAACTTGGTGATTTTTTTTCCTTTTTTAAAAAAATTATACTTTAAGTTCTGGGGTACATGTGCAGAACATGCAGGTTTGTTACATAGGTATACATGTGCCATGGTGGTTTGCTGCACCCATCAACCCATCACCTACATTAGGTATTTCGCCTAATGTTATCCCGCCTCTAACCCACAACCCCGCGACAGGCCCCGGTGTGTGATGTTCTCCTCTCTGCGTCCATGTGTTCTCATTGTTGAACTCCCACTTATGAGTGAGAACGTGCAGTGTCTGGTTTTCTGTTGTTGTGATAGTTTGCCGAGAATGATGGTTTCCAGCTGCACCCATGTCCCCACTTGGTGATTCTGATGCCTACTGAACTTTCAGGCATTGTGATGTAGAAAAGAATAACTGTGTGTGGCCCCCACGCGTTACTTTGTTGTTGTTTGCAGATGGAGTCTTCCTTTGTCACCCAGGCTAGAGTGCAGTGGCGCAATACCAGCTCACTGCAACACGGCTCACTGCAACCTCCACCTCCCAGGTTCAAGCAATTCTCCTGCCTCAGCCTCCTGAGTAGCTGGGACTGCAGGCGCGTGCTGCCACACCTGTCTAATTTTTTTTTTTTTTTTTTCGAGACGGAGTCTGGCTCTGTCCTCCAGGCTGGAGTGTAGTGGCACCATCTCGGCTCACTGCAAGCTGCGCCTCCTGGGTTCACGCCATTCTCCTGCCTCAGCCCCCCGAGTAGCTGGGACTACAGGCGCCCGCCACCATGCCCGGCTAATGTTTTGTATTTTCAGTAAAGACAGGGTTTCACTGTGTTAGCTAGGATGGTCTCGATCTCCTGACCTCGTGATCCGCCCGCCTCGGCCTCCCACAGTGCTGGGATTACAGGCGTGAGCCACCGCGCCTGGCCACCTGTCTAATTTTTATATTTTTAGTGGAGATCATGTTTTACCATGGTGGCCAGGCTGGTCTCGAACTCCAGACCTCAAGTGATTCATCTGCCTCGGCCTCCCAAAGTGCTGGGACTACAGGCGCGAACCACTGCGCCCAGCTGGCATTTTGTTTTTTATTTTCCGCACTGCCAGTTAGAAAGAGTTCCCTGTGCTTTAGACATCTGACACTAGCTACCAGAATTGACAGATTATTATAAAAGTAAGGGGTCTCACACAGACTTTTTTTTTGAGACAGTTTCACTCTGCCACACAGGCTGGAGTGCAATGGTGCAGTCTCGGCTCACTGCAACCTCTGCCTTCCGGGTTCAAGTGATTCTCCTGCCTCAGCCTCCCGAGTAGCTGAAATTACAGGCTTGCACCACTACATGCAGCTAATTTTTGCATTGTTAGTAGAGACGGGGTTTCACCATGTTGGCCAGGCTGGTCTTGAACTCCTGACCTCAGGTGATCTGCCCACCTCGGCCTCCCAAAGTGTTGGGATTACAGGCATGAGCCACTGCACCGGGTCCAGATTCTCTTTTTCAAAGAAAGTCCACCATTCCCAAAGTTGCAGGATCCAAATTCTTCTTGATGACAAATTCTGAGCCTGCCTCAATGAGCATCTAGTTACAGTCCAATATCATGCACCATACAGTATACAAGAAAGCCTGAGCAACAAAGGGGACCCTGTCCCTGCAAAAAGGAAAAATTTTTAAATTAACCAGGCATGGGGCATGTGTCTGGAGTCCAAACTACTCAGGAGACTGAGGCAGGAAGATTGCTTGAGCCCAGGAGTTCGAGGCTGCTGTGAGCTAGGATTGTGCCACTGCATTCCAGCCTGGGCTACAGAGCAAGACCCCGTCTCAGAAAGAAAAGTAGGCTTAAATTTCAAAGACATGTTAGCCACTGGTCACCATGATCACAGAATTATTTCATATGACTCCTAACACATATGTAACAGTGAGAAGAAATGCCTCTAGTCACGTCTGTTAGAATTAACAGGTGAGATGGGTGTGATCCCTGAATACCATCTTTACAGAAGATTCTATTGTAAAAGAAACCAGTAAAACTTTCTCAGTGAAAGAGCTGATTGGTAAACAGGAATACTTTTTTATTTATTTGGTTTCTTTTTTGAGATGGAGTCTCGCTCTGTTGCCCAGGCTGGAGTGCAATGGTGCCATCTTGGCTCACAGCAACCTCCGCCTCCTGGGTTCAAGTGATTCTCCTGCCTCAGCCTCCCATGTAGCTGGGACTACAGGCGTGCGCCACCACACCCAGCTAATTTTTGTATTTTTAGTAGAGACGGGGTTTCATGATGTTGGCCAGAATGGCCTCAATCTCTTGACCTCGTGATCTGCCTGCCTCAGCCTCCCAAAGGGCTTGGATTACAGGCGTGAGCCACTGCGCCCAGCCAATACTTTTTTTTTTTTTAAGATGAGGTCTCGCTTTGTCACCCAGGCTGGAGTGCAGTGGCATGATCTTGGCTCACTGCAACCTCCACCTCCTGGGTTCAAGCAGTTCTCCTGCCTCAGCCTCCCATGTAGCTGGGATTACAGATGCATGCCACCATGCCCAGCTAATATTTTGTATTTTTAGTAGAGACGGGGTTTCACTGTGTTATCCAGGATAGTCTCTATCTGACTTTGTGATCTGCCCACCTCAGCCTCCCAAAGTGCTGGGATTACAGGCATGAGCCAAGAGACTCCACAGATACTTTTTTTAGAGGCTTGAAAGTCTTTTCCCGAGGAAGGAACTCAGATAAAAAAATAATAATAACAATACAAGTTTCAAGCTTTAACAGCAGAAGGGTCCGTTTCTATGTTTATCCAAAAAGAACTGTCTCTGGGACTCTTGGGCTGGTTTCAGTACCATGGGTGCACACGGAAGAATGATGCTGAAACCCTCGACAAGGAGAATCACACACCCTTTCCGCGTGGACACGCCTCCTGTCTTCTGCTCAGTGCCACTTCGGAAACAGTCTGTGTGGAAAGTTGAGCTTCCCCAGGTAGTCAGGAGCATCTTAATGCTACGAAGCCAGGCTTAATACATAAGGGTTGTTTAAACAAACACACAAAAAAACAAACCTTCAGCTGATACATTTTTTTCATTAAGAACAACGCTTTTGGCTGGCCGCGGTGGCTCAAGCTTGTAATCCCAACACTTTGGGAGGCCAAGGCGGGTGGGTCACTTGAGGTCAGGAGTTTGAGACCAGCCTGGCCAATACGGCGAAAACCTGTCTCTACTAAAAATACAAAAAAAACTAGCCAAGCATGGTGGCGCACACCTATAATCTCAGCTACTTGGGAGGCTGAGGCAGGAGAATCGCTTGAACCCTGCAGGCAAAGGTTGCAGGGAGCCAATATCGCACCACTGCACTCCAGCCTGGGCAACAGAGAGACTCCATCTCAAACAAATAAACAAAAATAAAAAACTAAATGCAAACAACTAGAAGAAGGCACTCTTTGATTCCAGTTTCTGTCAAGGTGGGAATGGCTGATACCAGATCTTTACCTGAGGACAGTTTGGAGCGGAAGAAGGAAAGGATAAACAACAGGAGAGTTGGGGCCTGAAGAAAGCAAAGGAAAGGTGGGCAGCAAGAAATCAGATAGCTGCAGAGTCCAGAGGCCGGCATGTGAATAAAATGTGGCTGATGGCTTCATTTTGCCCAGACCCTATCCGATCAAGAAGCTTGTCTTTAGAGCACAAAAGGAGAAATCAACACGAATACACACCGCAGTTCTCTGTCTTATGCCAGCATCTCCTGGGGGAAGGAGCTCTTGCTACATTCTCTCCTGGAACTGAAAACTAATTCTGGTTTACTCTGTACACATTGATCTAGTTGTTAGTGCTGTAAAAACACCAGTTTATGTCAAAACCAGAAAAAGTATCAGATAAAAGGCAAGATTAGACTAGAGCCTAATGTTGGCAAGTATCTGAGGAGAAGGCACTAAAAGAAAGAATTTGGCAATTTGGAGAAGTCTTGAAACAATGCATATACTTTGGGCCAGGTACAGCGGCTCACGCCTGTAATCATGACATTTTGGGAGGCCAAAGTGAGTGGATCACTTAAGGCCGAGAGTTCAACACCAGCCTGGCCAACAAGGTGAAACCCCATCTCTACTACAGATAAAAAAAATTAGCCAGGCATGGTGGCAGGCACCTGTAGACCGAGCTACTCGGGAGGCTAAGGCAGGAGAATTGCTTGAATTTGGGAGGCAGAGGTTGCAGTGAGCCCAGATCACCCCACTACACTCCAGCCTGGATGACAGAGTAAGACTCTGTTTCAAAAGAAAAGAAAAGAAAAGAAAAGAAAAGAAAAGGGCTTTGTGAAGTGTGAAGCCACTTCCTTTTTTTTTTTTTTTATAAATAGAGATGGGATCTTGCTGTGTTGCCCAAGCTAGCCTCAAACTCCTGGCCTTATGCAATCCTCTTGCCTTGGCCTCCCCAAGTGCTGGGATTACAGACATGGGCCATCTTGCCAAGCCAGTAAGTCTTCTAAACATTTATCCTAAGAAGATCAAATAAGTAGCCAAAGATATATGTAAAAAATATGTCTATAGAAATTTTTAAATTCTAAGTATCTATCAATGGGGAATGGTTAAAATACTATGGTAGGCTGGGCGCGGTGGCTCACACCTGCAATCCCAGCACTTTGGGAGGCCAAGGCAGGAGGATCACTTGAGGCCTGGAGTTCACAACCAACCTGGGCAACAGAATGAGACCTCTATCTCTACAAAAAAATTTAAACAAAGGCCGGGCGCGGTGGCTCAAGCCTGTAATCCCAGCACTTTGGGGGGCTGAGACGGGTGGATCACGAGGTCAGGAGATCGAGACCATCCTAGCTAACACGGTGAAACCCCGTCTCTACTAAAACTACAAAAAACTAGCCGGGCGAGGTGGCGGCGCCTGTAGTCCCAGCTACCCAGGAGGCTGAGGCAGGAGAATGGCGTGAACCCGGGAGGCGGAGCTTGCAGTGAGCTGAGATCCGGCCACAGCACTCCAGCCTGGGTGACAGAGCGAGACTCCGTCTCAAAAAAAAAAAAATTTAAACAAAGAAAAAGCCAGGTGTAGAGACACACACCTATAATCCCAGCTACTTGGCAGGCTGAGGTGGGAGGATCAATGGAGTCCAGAAGTTTGAGGTTTCAGTAAGCTATGACAGTGCTACTGCACTTCAGCCTGGGCAATAGAACAGAGATAGAAGAAAACTCTGTCTCTAATCAAAACAAAACAATAACCACAGCTATACATATACACAAACACACACAAAATGATACCTCCACACAAAAGAATTATTGTTAACCATTAAAAATGATGTAGATGAGGCCAGGCATGGTGGCTCACACCTGTAATCCCAATATTTTGGAAGGCTGAGGCGGGCAGACCACCAGGTCAGGAGATTGAGACCATCCTGGCCAACATGGTGAAACTCTGTCTCTACTAAAATTACAAAAATTAGCCGGGTGTGGTGGCACGTGCCTGCAGTCCCAGCTACTCGGGAGGCTGAGGCAGGAGAATCGCTTGAACCTCGGAGGCGGAGGTTGCAGTGAGCCAAGATAGCGTTACCACACTCCAGCCTGGGTGACAAAGCGAGATCTCGTCTCAAAAAAAAAAAAAAAAATGATGTAGATGATTACTGATATGAAAACATGGGCTGGGCATGGTGGCTCACACCTGTAATCCCAGCACTTTGGGAGGCTGACACTGGCAGATCACCTGAGGTCAGGAATTTGAGACCAGCCTGACCAACATGGAGAAACCTCATCTCTACTAAAAATACAAAACTAGCCAGGCATGGTGGGCATGCCTGTAAACCCAGCTACTTGGGAGGCTGAGGCAGAAGAATCACTTGAACCCGGGAGGCAGAGGTTGCGGTGAGCCACGATGGCACCATTGCACTCCAGCCTGGACAACAAGAGTGAAACTCCGTCTCAAAAAAAAAAAAAAAAAAATGCTGGGCACAGTGGCTCATGCCTGTAATCTCAGCACTTTGGGAGGCTGAGGCGGGCAGACCACAAGGTCAGGAATTCGAGATCAGCCTGACCAACATGGTGAAACTCATCTCTACTAAAAATACAAAAATTAACTGGGCATAGTGGCACGTGTCTGTAATCCCAGCTACTCAGGAGGCTGAGGCAGAGAATCATTTGAACCCGGGAAGCACAGGTTGGAGGGAGCTAAGATCACACCACTGCACTCCAGCCTGGGTGACACAGCAAGACTTCGTATCAAAAAAAAAAAAAGAAAAGAAAAGAAAATATGATCAAAATTCTACCGATGAGTGAAAAACTTTATAACAGCATGTTTATTATGATAGTGCTCTTACAGATTTACATATTTCTGTATATACACTCAGGAAAAAAGAAATGAGAATGTAGTTGGCAAAATGGTAACAGTAGTTATGTCTGGATGATGTGATTTGAAGTGAATTCTTTCTTCTTGTTACCTGTATTTTCTAGTATTTATGCATTTATCATATATTACTTGCGTAGTAAAAAGTCATAGAGTTTTGAAAAGGAGCATCGCCAATGAAAAGAAAGTGGGGCAGAGGACCAGCCTTCATGGATGATGGATGTGGCTGTCATTTTTGTCTCTGTTGAGCAAAGGTGATTAAAGGATATGTGTGGATGTGCAAATAGTGGCAGAGAAAAAGTAGTCATTCCTGGGATACACAGATTTTTTCTTTTTGGAGACAGGGTCTCACTCTGTTGTCCTGGCAGGAGTGCAGTGGTGCAATCATAGCTCACTGCAGCCTCGACCTTCTAGGTTCAAATGATCCTTCCACCTCAGCCTGTTGAGTAGCTGGGACTACAGCCACACACCATCATGTCCAGCTAATTTTTTAATTTTTTTGTAGAGATGGGGTCTAACTATGTTGCCCAGGCTGGTCTTGAACCGACTCACATCTGTAATCCCAACACTTTGGCTCAAGTGATCCTCTTGCCTTGGCCTCCCGAAGTGCTGGGATTGCAAGTGTGAGCCACCGTGCCCGGCCCACAGATTTTTTTATGTTGGGCTGGGCCTGGTTTCTATTTGTGTCTCATCCACCTACCCCTGTCCCCTTGACATGGGTGAAATCTATTCATTCCAACTTCATTAATGTCTAAGAGATGTGATGTTCACTGAGAACCTTTTAAAATTGTACAGCCATTGTGTATTGGGGGAGATACCAGATGCCACTTCTCATAAAGGTGAAAATTCTCCACAGCTT
>NW_016808376.1:3998392-4003280 GCF_001698545.2 Rhinopithecus bieti | reverse complement strand
AATGGTGGGATCTTGGCTCACTGCAATCTCCACCTCCTGGGTTCAAGCAATTCTCCTGCCTCAGCCTCCCAAGTAGCTGGGATTACAGGGGTACACCCCCACACCTGGCTAATTTTTGTATTTTTAGTAGAGATGGAGTTTTGGCACGTTGGTCAGGCTGGTCTTGAACTCCTGACCTCACATGATCTGCCTGCCTTGGCCTCCCAAAGTGCTGGGACTATAGGCGTGAGTCACTGCGCCCAGCCCCCTTCTTTTTTTTTTTTTTTTTTTTGAGACGGAGTCTCACTCTGTTGCCCAGGTTGGAGTACAGTGGCATGATCTCAGCTCCTTGCAATCTCCGTTTCCCGAGTTCAAGAGATTCTCCTGCCTCAGCCTCCTGAGTAGCTGGGATTACAGGCTCACGCCACCATGCCTGGGTAATTTTTGAATTTTTAGTAGAGACGGGGTTTCACCCTGTTGGTCAGACTGGTCTCGAACTCCTGACCTCATGATCTGCCTGCCCTGGCCTCCCAAACTGCTGGGATTACAGATGTGAGTCAGTGGGTTTTAATTAGCCTATCCTTCACAGTTCCCTACATATTCCCTGAAATAGACAAATGTTGAAATTTTAAGAAAAAAGCAGAACATATTTCTCCTCCTGCATGCACCACACTTTCATTCTCCTGTCCTGTTTGAACTTTGGCTAGTCACCTTCAACAAGATGAGGCTGTTGCCCCTGGGGCGGGACGTTAAAAGTCATCAGGGATGGCAGACAGAACAATGAACATCATGCCCAACTAGGGTTCCTTAGAACACCATTGCAAACCCCTTGAATTCAGCTCATCAATGCCTAACACGCCAACTCTCTTCTTGACCAAATAATGAATGCAGCCAGCCCTGTGCAGGCTTTTATGGAGAATCCCAAGGAAGCTGATCTCAAGCTTCCTACTCCCATAGAATTAACCTGCGAGACAGAGAACCAATGAGTGAAAAATGTAAGACAGTGCATATTCAGGCACTGAGTTGGTGGTAGAGCCTGGAAACGCTGGTGAGTCAGGCAAATAGAGTCCATTGTGGACTGACATGATCAAGAAGTGCTGGGTCATGATAGATGGACAGTTTCTCTTGGGGAAAAGAAAGGCCCTTTAAGTTGGCAAACAGCCCAAGCAGAGACATGGGGTGTGTAACGAGAGGTGAGGATGCTGCCTTGGAAGAGGCTTAGGTTCCTTTTTTTTTTTTTAGACGGAGTCCCTCTGTCACCCAGGCTGGAGTGCACTGGCTCGATCTCCGCTCACTGCAAGCTCCACCTCCTGGGTTCATGCCATTCTCCTGCCTCAGCCTCCTGAGTAGCTGGGACTACAGGCGCCGCCACCACGCCCAGCTAACTTTTGTATTTTAGCAGAGATGGGGTTTCACCATGTTAGCCAGGATGGTCTCGATCTCCTGACCTCGTGATCCACCCGCCTCGGCCTTCCAAAGTGCTGGGATTATAGGCGGTGAGCCACCACGCCCGGCCTACTTAGGTTCTTTTCAGTAGGAATTCAAAGAGGAGGTTAGGAAGATGGGATTGCACCAAATTAAGGAAGGTGGTGAAAAGCCTGGGAAAAAGCCCAGGCCTGAGGCTGGAGCAAAAGGCAGACTTCGCATGGCAGGTGGGAGTGTGGTCTTGAGCAACAGAGGGACCTGATGAAGGCAACATTCTACACAGTAGCGCAATTCGTCAACAAGGTTTTAAGGATGGTAATTCCCCGGAAACCAATAAACACATGAGCGCATGTCCTCCCTGTTCTGGGCGAGCCTGCATTCCCTGCTTTACCTCCTGTGGTTTTCAACTGTCTAAAACAAAGACTCTTTCTTACCCCAACCATTAACCAGTTTTCCTGCTTTTGTCTTTCTTTTTTTTTGAGACAGAGTTTCGCTCTTGTTGTCCGGGCTGGAGTGCAATGGTGCGATCTCGGCTCACCGCAACCTCTGCCTCCCAGGTTCAAGTGATTCTTCTACCTCAGCCTCCCAAGTAACTGGGATTACAGGCATTCATCACCATGCCTGGCTAATTTTTTTTTGTTTTGTTTTGATTTTTGTTTTTAATAGAGACAGTATTTCTCCATATTGGTCAGGCTGGTCTTGAACTCCCTACCTCAGGTGATCCGCTTGCCTTGGCCTCCCAATGAGCTGGGATGACAGGCGTGAGCCACTGCGCCCAGCCCCTGCTTTTGTTTTTCTTAATTCACATAGGTTTGCAATTGCTCCACTGAATTTGGCTTTGGATGGAAAAATCCTCCATCTTCCCTCCAGTTAGAAAAATACCTTCACTTTTTCTGTGTTTGGAAACAAAACCATAGGACCTGGTGTGGTCCCAGACATAATATGTACTGTGTGCTCCAGGCCATGTCACCCAAGCCTTCCACACTGCTCCCAGGACCACCTGCCAGGCCCCACCTGTAGGTTGGGTGACGCCTCACAGCCCAATAGGAATTCAGGCAGGGGCTTCATGAGACACAAAGGGGACAAACCTGAACTCCTACCTGGGAACTCCAAACACCGAGCCTTTGTCCACACAGGAGCCACTGTGGTTGTAAGACAGCCTTCCTGAGGTGCTTCTGACCTGAGAGAACAAAGGAACAGCTTGGTTTGGAGGGGAAAAGGCTAAAGAAAGTCACCCTGACCCCTGGGCCACATGGTTCTTTCCTCAACTGTCTTCTCAGAACAGTCTAAATATCTCCAAAGAAATGCCACCGATGGTCAGGCATGATGGCTTATTTCTGTAATCCCATCACTTTGGGAGGCCGAGACAGGAGGATCACTTGAGCCCAAGAGTTCAAGACCAGGCTGGTCAATAGAGCAAGACCCCACCCCTACAAAAAAAAAGTAATATTATTATTTTCTGAGACAGAATCTTGCTCTGTCACCCAGGCTGGAGTGCAGTGGTGCGATCTCGGGTCATGGCAACCTCCACCCTCTGGGTTCAAGCGATTCTTGTGCCTCTGCCTCCTGAGTAGGTGGGATTACAGGTGTGCGCCACCACACCCAGCTAATTTTGGTATTTTTAGTAGAGACAGTTTCAACATGTTGGCTAGACTCCTGACCTCAGGTGATCCGCCCGCCTCGACCTCCCAAACTGCTGGGATTACAGGTATAAGCCACCATGCCTGGCCAAAAATTTTTAATAATAAAAAAGAGGGCTGGGTGCAATGGCTCACACCTGGAATCCCAGCACTTCGGGAGGCAGGCAGACTGAGGCAGGCAGATCACGAGGTCAGGAGATCGAGACCATCCTGGCTAACATGGTGAAACTCCATCTCTACTAAAAAAACAGAAAATTAGCCAGGTGTGGTGGTGCGCGCCTATAGTCCCAGCTACTCAGGAGGCTGAGATAGGAGAATTGCTTGAACCCAGGGGGCGGAGGTTGCAGTGAGCTGAGATCACGCCACTGCACTCCAGCCTGGGCAACAGAGCAAGACTGTCTCAAAAAAAAAAAAAGATACACAAATATTATACATCTGACAAAGGACTAATATCCAGAATCTACAATGAACTCAAACAAATCAGCAAGAAAAAAAAATCCCATCAAAAAATGAGCTAAGGACATAAATAGATAATTCTCAAGAGGAGATATATAAATGGCCAACAAACATATGAAAAAAATGCCCAACATTGGCCGGGCGCGGTGGCTCACACCTGTAATCTCAGCACTTTGGGAGGCCAAGGCAGGCAGATCACGAGGTCAGGAGATTGAGACCATCCTGGCTAACACGGTGAAACCCCTTCTCTACTAAAATACAAAATTTAGCCAGGCGTGGTGGCGGGCGCCTGCAGTCCCAGCTACTCGGGAGGCTGAGGCGGGAGAATGGCATGAACCCGGGAGGCGGAGCTTGCAGTGAGCTGTGATAGCGCCATTGCACTCCAGCCTGGGAGACAGAGCCAGACTCCGTCTCAAAAAAAAAAAAAAGAAAAGAAAAAATGCCCAACATTACTAATAATCAGGGAAATGCAAAGGAAAACCACACAGTGCGGTACCACCTGACTTCCGCAAGAATGGCCATAATCAAAACATCAAAAAATAGTAGATGTGGGTGTGGATGCAGTGAACAGGGAGCACTTCTACACTGCTGGAGGGAACGTAAACTAGTACAACCACTATGGAAAACACTGTTGGAGATTCTTTAAAGAATTAAAAGTAGATCTACCATTTGATCCAGCAATCCCACTACTGGGTACCTACCCAGAAGAAAAGAAGTCATTATACAAAAAGCATACTTTCACATGCATGTTTATAGCAGCACAATTCACAATTTTAAAAATGTGGAACTAGGCTGAGCATGGTGGCCCACGTCTGTAATCTCAACACTTTGGGAGACCAAGGCGGGCAGATCACTTGAGGTCAGGAGTTCGAGAGCAGCCTCAGCAACATCTTGAAACCTCATCTCTACTAAAAATACAAAAATTAGCTGGGCGTGGTGGTGTGTGCCTGTAATCCCAACTACCCGGGAGGCTGAGGTACAAGAATCACTTGAACCTGGGAGGCAGAGGTTGCAGTGAGCCGAGATCGTGCCACTATACTCCAGCCTGGGCTACAGAGTAAGACTCCATCTCAAAAAACAACAACAACTTGAGTCAATTTGGACTTCGATGTGTGTACCTGAGGCCACAACCATGTAGCCAACCCGAGGTGGCTGGGGCAGACTGGGCAGACCTGAGCTTCCTCCAGTCACTGGCTGTCCCTGCCCTCAGCAGGGCAGCCTGAGCCTGGGGCAGGGACCAAGTGGCCAGCTCTGAGGGAAAGGGACGGCGCCTGCAGACGGGCTCAGCCTCAGGCCAGAGCTGGGAAGCCTTTGCTTCATCAAAACCAGAGCGGCTTCAGGGTTTAAACTGAAAGGAAACTTTTATTTAGTCATCTTTTCAAAGCAAT
>NW_016808376.1:3989831-3995484 GCF_001698545.2 Rhinopithecus bieti | reverse complement strand
ATATATATATATATATATATATATATATGATGGAATACTACTCAGCCCTAAAAAGGAGTGAATTAATGGCATTTGCAGTGACCTGGATGAGATTGGAGACTATTATTCTAAGTGAAGTAACTCAGCAATGGAAAACCAAACATCGTATGTTCTCACTCACAAGTGGGAGCTAAGCTATGAGGATGCAACGGCATAAAAAAGACACAATGGACTTTGGGAACTCAGGGGGAGTGAGTGGGATGGGGGTGAGGGATAAAACATTACAAATTGGGTTCAGGGTACACTGCTCAGGTGATGGGTGCAAAAATCTCACAAATCACCACTAAAGAACTTACTCATGTAACCAAACACCACCTGTTCCCCTAAAACCTGTGAAAATTAAAACAAAAACAAAAACAAAAAAAAACCTCTTAAAAAAATAAAAAGTGTTCTGGGAACTGCTGTTGCAGTGCAAAAGCAAGGGCACAGAGAACTTCCAGAAGGATGTCTGGATAGCTAGGACTAAAGTCATCCTGTTTAGAGCCTTAAGGTGAATAGATCATCATTTTCTCCCTTTGAACAAGAAGTCTGGGCACATTGTTAGTGTGTTAGATTGGGCAGCATGAGACTAACGGTGTGTTGTGGGGGTTGGGGGTTGGAGGTTCAGACAGACCTGAGGTCCAGTGCAAGCACTGCTGCCTGCTGTGTGGCTTTAAGAAAGCTTCCTAACTTCTCTGGGCACCACTTTTCTCATACATGAAGTCAGAGTAACAAAGACTTTTGCTAGAGAGTTCATGTGAGGACTAGCTAAATGTCTGTTGAATGGAAAAAAAAAAAAGATATACAAATAGTGAATCAGCACATGGAAAACTGTTTAAAATCATTAGACATGGCCAGGCACGGTGGCTCACGCCTGTAATCCCAGCACTTTGGGAGGCCGAAGTGGGCGGATCACAAGGTCAGGAGATCAAGACCAGCCTGGCCAACACGGTGAAAACTCATCTCTACTAAATATACAAAAATGAGCCAGGCATGGTGGCGGGTACCTGCAATCCCAGCTAATCCAGAGGCTGAGGCAGGAGAATTGCTTGAACTGGAAGGTGGAAGTTGCAGTGAGCCAAGATTGTGCCATTGCACTGCAGCCTGGGCAACACAGTGAGACTTCAGCTCAAAAAAAAAAAAAAAAAAAAAATTAGACATTAGGCAAATGCAAATTAAAACCAGAGTGACATGCCACTTCATACCCATGAATGGCTAAATTTAAAAGGTTGACAATATTAAACATCGGCAAGGAAATAGAGCCACTGGACTTTTCTTAGTGTTAGTGGGTACAATTACTTTGGATAGCAGCTTAGTGGTATTTCATAATTACAGTTAAACACACACTGACTATATGATCCACCAATTCTATTCCTAGGAATGTATCCAAGAACAGTGAAAGCATATTTCCTGAAAAAGACAAGTACAATCATGTAGGTATCAGCTTTATGCACTGTATTCCAAAAGTAGAGATAATCCAGTTTCCATTGCCAGATAAGGAAGATACACTTTTTAAGATATGGTAATCTCTCATTATATTACTAGCATGAAACAAGATTTCTTGTTTTTTATTGATAAAATTTATGTATTTATTTTATTTTTAGAGAACACGGTCTCACTACATTGCTCAGGCAGACCTCAAACTCTTTGGGTCGGTCAAGTGATTCTCCTGCCTCAGCTTCCCGAGTGGTTGGGACTACAGGTGCCTGTTCCACTGTGCCTGACTAAATGAATGTTGAGGCCGGACATAGTGGCTCACACTTATAAACCCAACCCTTTGGGAGTTGAGGACGGTGGATCCACCGGAGTTCAGGGGTTCAAGACCAGCCTAGCCAACACAGCGAAACCCCATCTCTACTAAAAATACAAAACTTTGCCGAGTGTGGTGGTGCATACCTATAATCCCAGCTATTCGGGAGGCTGAGGCAGGAGAATCACTTGAACCTGGGAAGCAGAGGTTGCAGTGAGCCAAGATGGTGCCACTGCACTCCAGACTGGGTGACAGAGGGAGACTGTCTCTAAAAAGGAAAAAAAAAAAAAAAGTTGATATATTAGAATACTATTTAGCAATAAAAAAGAAAAATTACTGATACAAGCAATAACATGCATAAATCTCAAAATATTATGTTGCAAAAAGATGCCAGAGACCAAAAAGTAAACACTAAATGATTCTACATCTATAATATTCTAAAATAGGCAAAACTGAAATATTGTGATAGAATTCAGAACAGTGGTTGCCTCTGCTGGGAAAGATTCACTAGAAATGGGTGTGAAGAAAGTTTTTGGGTTGATGGGAATGTTATTTATCTGGATTAGGTGGTTGATTACATAGGTGTACACAGATGTCAAAACTCATCCAACTGTACACTTGACATGTGCATTTTATTGTACAAAAATTATGCCTCTTTTTTTTAAGTACTGGAAAACAGTAGAAAGAACGAATTGCTTGTATCTTTTCTTCACTCCTAGGCTTAGTGTTGAGCTCAATTTAACCAAACCCTGCAACCAGCTAGAAAGCCAGCTTTGTATGTATTTTGCAAGAAGCTCCTCATTAAGCTGCAAATCCTGTCTTGGTGAGATTTATAGGAAGGTGGATGTTGACAAAAGGCCTGAACTCTTCCAATACTTCAATTAAGATGCATTTTAGGCCAGGTACTGTGGCTGGCCCCTGTAATTCCGGCACTTTGGGAGGCCGAGGCAGGCAGATCAAGAGGTCAGGAGTTCAAGACCAGCCTGACCAACATGGTGAAACCCAGTCTCTACTAAAAATACAAAAATTAGCTGGACCTGTTGGCGGGTGCCTGTACTCCCAACTACTCGGGAGGCTGAGGCAGGAAAATCACTTGAAACTGGAAGGTGGAGGGTTACAGATAGTCAAGATCATACCACTGCACTCCAGCCTAGGCAACAAGAGTGAAACTCCATCTCAAAAAAAAAAAAAAAAAAAAGATGCATTTGAGAAATATCCACTGAATTGCAGAACAGAAAGGCCAATAGTGAGTCAAGAGAGAGCAAGAGCTGTTCTGTTGGTGTAACTGGGATGGAATCCACACTAGAGCCGGTGGAGGAGTGAGTGGGCGGTGGGGAGGTGGTGAAAGACTGGAGAGTGTGAGACATGGATTGTGCTGGTTATGAAACAGACTTAAGTACGTTCGGCAGAGACGCCACAGCAAACATCAATATACACTTCTAGTAGTATTTTTTAACTAACTAGAAAGAGTAGGGGGACACAGAGGCAGGAAAAAAAATAAAATAAAAAATTAGGGCCGGTAATTACAGGCTCACAGCTGTAATCCCAGCACTTTGGAAGGTCAAGGCAGGCAGATTGCTGGACGCCATGAGTTCAAGACCAGCCTGGGCAACATGCCAAAACCCCATCTCTACACAACATAGAAAAATCAGCTGGGTGTGGTGGTGCACACCTGTAGTTCCAGCTACGGGAGGCTGAGGTGGGAGGATCACTTGAGCCTGGGAGGTCGAGGCTACAGTGAGCTGTGACTGCAGCAGTGGCTCATGTCTATAATCCCAGCACTCTGGGAGACCGAGGCGGGCAGATCACTTGGGGTCAGGAGTTCGAGATCAGCCTGGCCAAATGGTGAAACTCCATCTCTACTAAAAAAATACAAAAATTAGCCGGGCGTGGTGGCACATGCCTGTAATCCCAGCTACTCAGAAGGCTGAGGCAGGAGAATTGCTTGAACTCAGGAGGCGGAGGTTGCAGTGAGCCAAGATTGTGCCACTGCACTCCAGCCTGGGCGACTGAGCTCAAAAAAAAAGAAAAAGAAAAAAGTGGTATTTCTGACTATATGAACTTTTAAAATGTCAAAATAAAAAAATCAAACTATTAAAATGCAAACTGACCAGGAAAATATTTGCACCAAATCTGACCAAAGCATTAATATCTTCGTTACATGAGAAAAATCCATATTAATTGGTTTTTAAAAAATGTCTCCAGGCCAGGCATGGCGGCTCATGCCTGTAATCCTGTCACTTTGGGAGTCCAAGTCGGGTGAATCACCTGAGGTCAAAAGTTTGAGACCAGCCTGGCCAACATGATGAAAACCCATCTCTACTAAAAGTACAAAAATTAGCTGGGTGTGATGGCACACATCTGTAATCCCAGCTACTCAAGATGCTGAGGCAGGAGAATTGCTTGAACCTGGGAGGCAGAGGTTGCAGTGAGCCAAGATCACACCATTGCACTCCAGCCTGGATGCCAAGAGCAAAACTCTGTCCCAAAAAAAAGTCTCCAATGGGTCAGGCACTATGGCTCACACCTGTAATCCCAGCACTTTGGGAGGCCAAGGTGGGAAGATCATTTGAGGCCAGAAGTTCAAGATCAGCCTGGCCAACATGGTAAAACCCCATCTCTACTAAAAATACCAAAAAAATGAGCTTGGCGTGGTGGCATGTTCCTATAATCCTAGCTACTGAGGAAGCTGACACACGAGAATCATTTGAACCTGGGAAGTGGAGGTGGCAGTGAGCTGTGATCACGCCACTGCACTCCAGCCTAGGCAACAGAGTGAGACTGTCAAAAACAAAAACAAAAAAGCAAATTTAGCAGGGCATGATGGCGTATGCCTGTGGTCCCAGCTACTGGGAAGGCTGCAGTGGAAGGATCCACTGAGCCTGGGAGGTTAAGGCTGCAGTGAGACATAATTGTACCACTGCACCCCAGCCTGAGCTACAGTGCAAGACCCTGTCTCAAAAAAAAAAAAAAAAAGAAAGAAAAAGAAAAGAAAAGGCTCCAATGAAAAAAATGGGAAAAGGACATAAAGCTATCATTCGAAGAACTATAACCAGTAGACAAATACATGAAATAAGGCTCACTTTTCTTTTTTTTTTTTTTTTTTGAGCCAGAGTCTTGCTCCGTCTCCCAGGCTGGAGTGCAGTAGTGCCATCTCGACTCACTGCAACCTCCGCCTCCCGGGTTCAAGCAATTCTCCTGCAGCAGCCTCCTGAGTAGTTGGGACTACCGGGGCCCGCCACCACACCCAGCTAATTTTTGTATTTTTAGTAGAGACGGGTTTTCACCATATTGGTTAGGCTGCTCTCGAACTCCTGACATTGTGATCCTTCTGCCTCGGCCTCCCAAACTGCTGGGATTACAGGCGTGAGTCACCATGTCCAGTCAAGGCTCAATTTTTCTAATTAGAAAATAAGTTAAAATATTAAATTTTCATTTTGCTACTAAATTAATCAAACACAATTTTAAATTAATGTAACTATTACGGCTGGGCACAGTGACTCATGCCTGTAATCCCAGCATTTTGGGAGGCCAAGGCGGGCAGATCACATGAGGTCAAGAGTTCCAGACCAGACTGGGCACAGTGGCTCACGCCTGTAATCCCAGCACTTTGGGAGGCCGAGGGGGGCGGATCACGAGGTCAGGAGATTGTGACCATCCTGGCTAACATGGTGAAACCCTGTCTCTACTAAAAATACAAAAAATTAGCCAGGCGTGGTGATGGGCACCTGTAGTCCCAGTTACTAGGGAGGCTGAGGCAGGAGAATGGCTTGAACCCAGGAGGCAGAGCTTGCAGTGAGCTGAGATCGTGCTACTGCACTCCAGCCTGAGCCACAGAGCAAGACTCTGTCTCAAAAAAAAAAAAAAAAAAAAAAATTTGAAGAC
>NW_016808376.1:3984715-3989463 GCF_001698545.2 Rhinopithecus bieti | reverse complement strand
ACTCCCCTCCAGCCTGGGTGAGAGAGTGAGACTCCATCTCAAAAAAAAAAAAAATATATATATATATATATAAAACTATATATATTTGTATATAACTATATATAATTATATATATAGTTTATAATTATATATTGATTTGTGCCAAAAGATTTTGAAAAGAATTATGCCAATTTATAATATGTAAATTATATATAATTATATATCACCTCCATCCATCTGTAATTTGGAATTGGACTTTTTCTTTCCTATTTAACATATCAGTGGCTGGGTGCACTTTGGGAGGCCAAGGTGGGTGGATCACCTGAGGTCAGGAGTTCGAGACCAGCCTGACCAACATGGTGAAACCTCGTCTCTACTAACAATACAAAAATTAGCCAGGTGTGGTGGTGGGTGCCTGTAATCCCAGCTACTTGGGAGGCTGAGGCAGGAGAATTGCTTGAACCTGGGAGGTAGAGGGTGCAGTGAGCCAAGATCATGCCACTGCACGCCAGCCTGGATGATAGAATGAGATACATCCTCAAAAAATAAAATAAAATAAATAAATTCAAGATCATGAGTTCCAATTTTTGATTCAGAAACCAAGATCAGCTAGAACAGTTTGCCTGGGCCACCAGGTCCCTTCCTTGTTTGCTGTCCTTGGCTGCAGCTCAGTTGGCCAGGAGCAGTCACTTCTTGGTACTAACTGTTATGCTTATTGTGAGTACCTCTGAATCCTATCTAAAAGATTCCAGTTTTTCAAGCTTTCCTTTTCTTTTTTTTTTTTCCTTTTCTTTCTTTCTTTTTTTATTTTGTTTGTTTGTTTGTTTGTTGAGACTGAGTCTCGCTCTGTCACCAGGCTGGAGTACAGTGGTGAGATCTCGGCTCATTGCAACCTCCACTTCCCGGGTTCAAGCGATTTTCCTGCCTCAGCCTCCTAAGTAGCTGGGACTACAGGCTCCTGCTACCACATTCAGCTAATTTTTGTATTTTCAGTAGAGATGGGTTTTCACCATGTTGGCCAGGATGGTCTCGATCTCTTGACCTTGTGATCCACCTGCCTCAGCCTCCCAAAGTGCTGGGATTACAGACGTGAGCTACCAAGCCCGGCCAAGCGTTCTTATTTGTATTTTTATTAATTATATTATTTTTATTTTACAAATAAAATAGAGACAGGTTTTGCTATATTAGGCCAGGCTGATCTCAAACTCCTGGCTTCAAGCGATCCTCCCACCTTGGCCTCCCAAAGTACTGGGATTACCACCACGCCCAGCCTTTTTTTTTTTTTTTTTTTTCTGGAGACAGATGGAGTCTAGCTCTGTCACCCAGGCTGGAGTGCAGTGGCGAGATCTTGACTCACTGTAACCTCCACCTCCTGGGTTCAAGTGATTCTCTCGCCTCAGTCTCCCAAGTAGGTGGCACACGCCACCGCACCTGGCTAATTTTTATATTTTTAGTAGAGATGCGGTTTCCCCATGTTGGCCAGGCTGTTCTTGACCACCTGACCTCAAGTGATCCACCCACCTCAGTCTCCCAAAGTAGTGGGATTTCAGATGTGAGCCACCACGCCTGACCCATCTTTTTAAGCTTTCTACCTGCAAAAATGGACACCAGCAGCTGTGTCTCTATTGCTCTCACCCTTATGGATTCTGTTCTTCTCTGCATGAGCAGATAGACGAAGGAGCCTTAGGAGATGGGCCATGCTCTGGGATGCCTTCTTCAGCCCTTACAGACAAGAAAGGCTGTGTTTTCCAGGCCAGGTGTTGCCTGGAACCCTCTCTCCTATTATTGAAAAGCCTTCCACCTGTGTCTAATCTAGACGATTCAAAGGAGCTTTGCAGTTTAACTGCTTCCTGCCCTCTACACGTTGGTTACGTGCGTGCGATACCAAGTTTGTGAGGGTGCAGTTACTTGAAGCAGTAAAGAGGTTGTTGCCAAAACGGAGTCCCTGCCCGATCCAAACTCAGCCACTGTTTGCAGAAGAGAATATTCTGGTAATTTCTCAATATGAGTAACTAATGGTAGTTGTGAGTAAAACTTTCTTACTGTAAATTATAGCAAGTAGAAACTGATGACATTTGTCTCTGTGGCTGTAGTGTAATGAAGTCCACGGACATGTTATTTAGTACAAATTGACCATCTACTGCGTGCCAGATGTCATACCAGGTATAGCAAACATAAATTTTCATAGTTGAAAAAGAATGTAGAGATCATGTATTCCAACCGTCCATAGGTTGTTGCATCCAATTTACAATATCTTCACCAAGAATAACTCATCGGCTGGGCACAGCGGCTCACGCCTGTAATCCCAGCACTTTGGGAGGCCCAGGCGGGTGGATCACTTGAGGCCAGGAGTTCAAGGCCAGTCTGGCCAACATGGTGAAACGCCATCTCTACAAAAAATACAAAAAGTAGCTGAGCGTGGTGGCATGTACCTGTGGTCCTAGCTACTCAGGAGGCTGAAGCACAAGTAATTGCTTGAACTCGGGAGGTGGAGGTTGCTGTGAGCCAAGACCACACCACTGCACTCCAGCCTGGGCGACAGAGATAGACTTGGTCTCCAGAAAACAAACAAACAAACAAACAAGAAAACTCTTAGGGAGAGGAACCCACAGATTCCCACGGCAGTCCATTCTTTAGCTCTGACTCTTAGAAAGCGCTCCCTTGGGTTAATTCTTTTTTTTTCTTTTTTTGACACCAAGTCTCGCTCTGTCGCCCAGCCTAGAGTGCAATGGCTCGATCTCAGTTCACTGCAAGCTCCGCCTCTCGGATTCAAGCAATTCTCCTGCCTCAGCCTCCCAAGAAGCTGGGACTACAGGCACGTGGCACAAGACCTGGCTAATTTTGTGTATTTTCAGTAGAGACGAGGTTTCACTATGCCGGCCAGGCTGGTTTCAAACTCCTGACCTCAGGTGTTCCACCCGCCTCGGCCTCCCGAAGTGCTGGGATTACAGGTGTGAGCCACTGCACCCGGCCTCCCTTGAGTTATTCCCTAATTCACAATCACTGCTTATGTGGAAGGAACTATAATCAGCTATATCTCCTCTTGCTAAGAAAATGAATTATTCCTGTATCCTGCCCTGGAATCCACGTGTCCTTGCTGTCTCTTAATGATGTGA
The DNA here is from genome assembly GCF_001698545.2 of Rhinopithecus bieti. Taxonomy (NCBI): domain Eukaryota; kingdom Metazoa; phylum Chordata; class Mammalia; order Primates; family Cercopithecidae; genus Rhinopithecus; species Rhinopithecus bieti. Next base: position 3,986,368 of record NW_016808376.1, on the reverse strand, counting down.
CTCAACAGAAGTTGTGGGCATTTTTTTTTCAGACCTAGAAGTTGACAGTTTACCAAACAGGTATTCTGTTTCCTGGCACCAAGTCAGAAATACGTTCCCAGGTTAGTTAAAAGGTGTCGAGGTGTTCGATTTCAGGCGTCTAGCTGATGCTCAGCCCATGCAATTAGGAGCCCGGCCAGAACAAGTGAATCTTTTAGGCTCTTGGATGATGAGTCACAAATTCCATGTAGGGCCCAACTTCCAGCCCCTGGCACCAGAGATGACTGTAAGTGTTTGATCCTGTTGAGGTGGTTGCATTTTTATAGGCAGTTCTAACAAAAGCAGATTACTCCACCCTGTTTATGAGGAAATGCTTTGCTTAACAAGCAGAAGTAGAGACGGGGGTGGAAAGGCTTGATGGCTGAAAACACTTGCTTAAAGTTTACTTTTTCTTTTCTTTTCTTTCTTTCTTTCTTTGAGATGGAGTTTCCCTCTTGTCATCCAGGTTGGAGTGCAGTGGCGCCATCTCGGCTCACTGCAACCTCCACCTCCCAAGTTCAAGTGATTCTCCTGCCTCAGCCTCCTGAGTAGCTGGGATGACAGGTGCCCACCACCACACCCAACTACTTTTTGTATTTTTTGTAGAGATGGGGTTTCACCATGTTGGTCAGGCTCGTCTTGAACTCCTGACCTCAGGTGATCCACCCACCTTGGCCTCCCAAAGTGCTGGGATTACAGGCATGAGCCCGGCCTAAAGTTTTCAAATGTAAAATAATTTTGCTAGAAGACAAACAATAGATACGAAATTTTTATGGGAAACTTTTTTTTTTGAGATAGGATCTCACTCTGTCACCCAGGCTGACGCGATCACATCTCACTGCAGCCTTGACATCCCAGGCTCAAATGATCCTCCTGCCTCAGCCTCCCGAGTAGCTGGGACTACAAACATGTGCCACCATATCCGGCTAATTTTTTTTTTTTTTTTTTTTCTTATTTTTTTGTAAAGACAGGGTCTTGCTATGTTGCCTAGGCTGGTCTCAAACTCCTGGGCTCAAGCAATCCTCCTACCTCAGCCTCCCACACTTACAAGTGTGAGCCTCCATGCCCAGCTGGGAAACTGTTTTGAATTTAGCATTCCCTACCCACTCAGATTATCGATCAAATGTGAAGCAGTCAAAGAGACACTGTTAAGATGTGCACACGAGAACTTGGAAGATTTATTCCCCAGGTACTCACCATGAAAAAGCTGCTCAGGAACTACTTTGGCAAAACAAAAGAGGACTTAAAGAAAGGGAAATAAATTGGATAAAAAAAGAAGGATTTGCCGGGCACGGTGGCTCACTCCTGTAATCCCAGCACTTTGGGAGGCCAAGGCGGGTGGATCACCTGAGGTCAGGAGTTGGAGACCAGCCTGGACAACATGGCAAAACCCTGTCTCTACTAAAAATACAAAAAATTAGCCGGGTGTGGTCGTGGGCACCTGTAATCCCAGCTACTCAGAAGGCTGAGGCAGAAGAATTGCTTGAACCCAGGAGGCAGAGGTTGCAGTGAGTCGAGATCACATTAGTGCATTCCAGCTTGGGTGACAGAGCGAGACTCTGTCTCAAAAAATACACAAATAATTAATTAAATTTTTAAAAGGATTGTCATGTCTCACCCAGAAGATGTGGCATG
>NW_016808376.1:3971105-3982538 GCF_001698545.2 Rhinopithecus bieti | reverse complement strand
TTTTTGTATTTTTTAGTAGAGACAGGGTTTCACCATGTTAGCGAGGATGGTCTCGATCTCCTGACCTTGTGATCTGCCCGTCTTGGCCTCCCAAAGTGCTGGGATTACAGGCTTGAGCCACTGCGCCCGGCCTATTTATTTATTTATTTGAGACAGAGTATCGCTCTGTCGCCCACGCTAGAGTGCAGTGACATGATCTCGGCTCACTGCAAGCTCCACGTCCCGGGTTCACGTCATTCTCCTGCCTCAGCCACCCAAGTAGCTGGGACTACAGGCACCTGCCACCAAGGTTGGCTAACTTTTTTGTCTTTTTAGTTGAGACGGGGTTTCACCGTGTTAGCCAGGATGGTCTCGATCTCCTGACTTTGTGATCCGCCCACCTCAGCCTCCCAAAGTGGTGGGACTATAGGTGTGAGCCACCGCGCCTGGCTACATCTATTTTTTTAAATCAAATCTGTAATAGAGGCCTTTCCTACAAAGAAAAAAAAAGCCTTTTGAACACATGTATTGCAGAATTACATAGAATTACATTTCTACACCAATTATGATTGTCATTTAAAATATTTCTCACTTGGTTACATAAAATATTATTTTCAACAGTGTTATATGCATTTTTTATTGTCTTGAGCATCTTTTATATATTTATTGTATATTTGTGTTTTTTCCTTTATGAATTGCATGTATAACATCCTTAACCCAAACTTATTTTTTTTTTTTTATAATTTTGAAGTCCTCTTATTTACATGTTAACTATATTAAGCTTTGATCTGGCATATTTGTTACAAATTTTTTTTTCTATTAGTTTGGATTTTGATTTGATAAATGACATTTTAAAACATGCACTTGTTTTTAAATTTTATTTGAAAATTTTAAAAAAGAATAGTGTACCTGAGAAGAGCTCTGAGAAATATGATTTTACATCTCATTGCAGCTCCATGACACTGTAGTGTTCCTTACAGATTGGCACCCCTAACAATCATACAGCGAGCTGGTCTAACTCTCAATGCATCTCGATCATGAGCTCTCAGGAAACAACAACTCCAGGAATTCATATCCAGAAGATGAGCCTTGGTGGGGCATGGTGGCTCACACCTGTAATCCCAGCAGTTTGGGAGACCGAGGCAGGCGGATCACAAGGTTAGGAGAGCGAGACCATCCTGGTCGACATGGTGAAACCCCATCTCTACTAAAAATACAAAAATTAGCTAGGCATGGTGGTGCGTGCCTGTAATTCCAGCTCCTCGGGAGGCTGAGGCAGGAGAATCACTTGAACCAGGGAGTCGGAGCTCGCCGTGAGCGGAGATCGCGCCACTGCACTGCAGCCTGGCAACAGAGCGAGAGTCCATCTCAAAAAAAAAGAAAAAAAAAGAGCCTCTGGGCCCACTTCTTGTCTCCAGGGCTCCTACAGATAACACATTGGTCTTGGCCACTAAAATGTCCCACTGCCAGCTGAGAGAGAAAGATAAGAACTGGCAGGCCCCCCTTTCCTCTGGAAGTTGTGTCATAGTCTGTGAACTTGGCCTCAAGAGGGAGATAAGAACTAGGTCAGGCTCACTTCCCCACGGAGATGCTTTCATGCCCAGTAGACACTTGCCCCGAATCCGGAGAAGCAGTAGGTGCTTTGCAAATATTTACCTAGCTACATGGCAACCGGGCAGTGCTGTCAGAGTTCTGTGTCATTTCAGGGCCACACATCCCACACCCCATTCTCTCCTCTTGCGTTACAAAGGCTACGTCCCTTCCCATGGCTACCTTTCCAAGTGTTCAAAACCATGTGAAGGTCAGACTCCATTGATTTCTAAATCATGCCCTTAGCCAAGATTGAACTTCCAACGGAGAAAATTTTAGGTTTGCTTTCATGCGTGAGGTGAAATGACTGTCCCTCTGTCAGAGGCGTTTGAACCAGAGCAACTCCATCTTGAATAGGAGCTGGGTAAAATAAGGCTGAGACCTACTGGGCTGCATTCCCAGATGGTTAAGGCACTCCACGTCACAGGACGAGATAGGAGATCGGCATAAAACACAGGTCATAAAGACCTTGCTGCTAAAACAGGTCGCAGTAAAGAAGCTGGCCGGCTAAAATCAACATGGTGATGCCAGTGACCTCTGGTGGTCCTCACTGCTCCACTCCCACCAGCGCCATGACAGTTTACAAATGCCAAGGCCACACCAGGAATTTCCCTATATGGTCTAAAAAGGGGAGGCATGAATAATCCACCCCTTGTTTAGCATGTCATCCAGAAATAACCATAAAAATGGGCAACCGGCGTCCCCCAAGGCTGCTCTGTCTATGCAGTAGCCATTCTTTTATTTCTCTACTTTCTTAATAAACTTGCTTTCACTTTACTCTGTGGACTCACCCTGGATTCCTTCTTGTACGAGGGTCTCTTGGGGTCTGGATCGGACCCGTTTCCGGTAACACCTTAGAGTTAAGAGTTCAGGTTCGTCTTTCCCTTGTCAGGAGTAAGTATCATAAGCAACACAGCCTTTGCTTGTTGCTAGTTTTTTTTTTTTTCTGAGACGGAGTCTGGCTGTGTCGCCCAGGCTGGAGAGCAGTGGCGCGATCTCGGCTCACTGCAAGCTCCGCCTCCCGGGTTCCCGCCATTCTCCTGCCTCAGCCTCCCCAGTAGCTGGGATGACAGGCGCCGCCACCGCGCCGGGCCACAGCCTTTGCTTGTTGCTAGTTTTTTTTTTTTTTGAGACGGAGTCTCGCTCTGTCGCCCAGGCTGGAGTGCGGTGGCGCGATCTCGGCTCACTGCAAGCTCCGCCTCCCGGGTTCCCGCCATTCTCCTGCCTCAGCCTCCCCAGTAGCTGGGATGACAGGCGCCGCCACCGCGCCGGGCCACAGCCTTTGCTTGTTCCGCCGCTGATCTTCCCACAGGTACGTTGAAGACACCCAGCGTTCGGCGCTTAAACAAATCAGCAACAACAACGCACAGCGGAGAGAAGGCCCAGGGCACCACCCTCCCACGCTGTCCCTCCGGAGCTGAGGGGAAAACAGTCCGTGCCTTCGGGGACCAGCCGCACCAAACCGCCTTCTCAGAAGGAGGGAGGAACTGCTGGCTTGGGGCTGTCTCCAGCGCACATTTCTAGAAAGACCTGGTGATAGAGAATACGAGAGGAAGGCCTAGGTCACTCAAAGCACAGGGAGCAATTCAGGCTGTTGTCTCCGTGTCAATGGCGTTGTGAGCCGTGCCCCCGCCCCTGCTCGTAGCCTGAGGGCCTGGGGGAAGGCGGGCATCCCCCTGGCAGGGGCGGCCTCGGCCTTCACCGCCGCACGCGCGGCGCCATCTTGTGGCGCGTGCCTTTCCCAGGCTGGAGGCAGCCACAGGCCAGTTCTTCCCGCCTTACACATTTTGTGAAGTACAGCATGGAGACTATTTTTGATTCGTTTAAGAAAACAGCATGGCCAGGCGCGGTGGCTCACGCCTGTAATCCCAGCACTTTGGGAGGCCGAGGCGAGTGGATCGCCTGAGGTCAGGAGTTCGAGACCAGCCTGACCAATAAGAAAACCCCGTCTCAACTAAAAATACAAAAATTAGCCGGGTGTGGTGGCACGCGTCTGTAATCGCAGCTAGTCGGGAGGCTGAGACAGGAAAATCGCTTGAACTCGGGAGGTGGAGGTTGCAGTGAGCCGAAATCGCACCACTGCACTACAGCCTGGACAACAAGAGCAAAACTCTGTCTAAAAGAAAAAAGGAAACAGCATTATGCTTAACAAATTAACGCAGGAACGGAAAGCCAAATACCACATATTCTCACTTATTAAGTGGCAGCCAAACGTAAGGTGCACATGGGCAGAAGCAGGGGAACAAGACACTGGGGACTCCCAGAGGGGAGAGGGAGGGAGAGGGGAAGGCATGAAAAACGACCTGTTGGGTACTGTGCTTACGGCCTGGATGAGGGCGTCAGTCATACCCTAAACCTCAGCATCACGCAATATACCCTTGTCACAAAAATAGACCCTTGTCACAAACCTGCACGTGTACTTCCGAATCTAACATAAAGGTGAAATTTTCAAATCAAAAAAGAAAGACAGCTTCAGCTTCCACTTCTTAGTTGAAAAAGAGTCCATGACACATATTCCATTGGATCTAAGAGTTAATAAATATTCATTGCGACTTCCCCCACCCCAAAGTCAGCAATCATAAAATAGGAAGAAAATTTGAGGAAGGAGTTTGGCAGTTCTGCAAAAATAAAAAATAAAAAGTTTTTTAAAATGAGAATTATGGACGGCATGGTGGTTTATGCCTGTAATTCCAGCACTTTGGGAGGCCAAGATGGCTGATCACTTGAGGTCAGGAGTTGGAGACCAGCCTGACCAACATGGTGGAACCCCATTTCTACTAAAAATACAAAAATTAGCCAGACGTGGTGGTGTACCTCTTGGTCCCAGCTACTCAGGAGGCTAAGGCAGGAGAATCACTTGAATCCAGGAAGTGGAGGTTGCAGTGAGCTGAGATTGTGCCATTGCATTCTAGCCTGGGCGACTGAGCTAGACCCTGTCTCAAAAATAAATAAATAAATAAATAAATAAATAAAATAAAACAATTTGTCTTTCCTTGAGGAAAAAAACCTTCATCCAGAGCTTCAAGCCATAGACTATATTTTACCAGCTCATGTCTGAATGGTTTAAAGGGAAGATAATTTTTCCAGACAAGGTCATGGATAGATTGGCTTCAGACAGACAACCTGAAACGAACCTGAGGTCTGGGTTTGTCTATTAACTGTTTTCATGTTGAGAAAGAATTAACCAGGCTGCCTGCATGAATCTTACATGTAAACGATACAGCTGTCCCATTTACTTAGGAAAAAGGTCACCCAATTGACTGTGTACCTGCAGAAGCAGGGCTGAGACAAAGGTGTCCTTGTTTTCAGGCCCCCAGTCGTATCTGTAGATCTTAGTGTTCAGTTTAGAGAGTAAACCACACTGGTTAGGAGTGGTGTGAAGTCTGTATGTTGTGAGATTATGAAATCAAAGTGGGGGTCTGTGGCTGGGGAGTGGTCTGTGGGGAGTGGCACTGGAGTTCCAAGCCACTGGGTATCTTTACAGCCTTACAGCAAATGGACCCTCAAATCCACCAGTACCTGTGAAACACCGCAGCTCCCTAAAGCTTCAAACACCCTCCTCTCTTTTTTTTCACTCTTCTCTTTTTTGATGGTGATACCACAGTGTCAAGTTTACAGAAGATGCTCAGTGAATGGTCTTGTGTGGTTGGCTGATCTCATCACAGCGCTAGAAGTACTCAAGGCCTGGGACATTTTGGCCCTTAAACAAATACCTGCTTGATTGTATTTTTTTTTTTCAATTAAATCAGAATTCTCTCTTGCTCAAACTTTTTTTTTTTTTTTTTTTTTTTTTTTTTTTTTTTTTGACAGAGTCTTGCTCTGTTGCCCATGCTGGAGTGCAGTGGTACGATCTTGGCTCACTGCAACCTCCACCTCCTGGGTTCAAGTGATTCTCCTGGCTCAGCCTCCCAAGTAGCTGGGACTACAGGTGCGCACCATCACGCCTGGCTAATTTTTTTGTGTGTATTTTTAGTAGAGACAGGGTTCACCACCTTAGCCAGGCTGGTCTCGAACTCCTGACCTCAGGCAATCCGACCACCTCGGCCTCCCAAAATACTGGAATTACAGGTGTGAGCCACCGTGCCTGGCTGCTCAAACTCTTGAGTTCTTTTGTTCAGATTAAGATTTAATGAACTGGCCAGGCACAGTGGCTCATGCCTGTAATGCCAGCACTTTGAGAGGCTGAGGCGGGTAGATCACTTGAGGTCAGGAGTTTGAGACCAGCCTGACCAACATGGTGAAACCCCATCTCTACTAAACACGAAAAATTAGCTGGGTGTGGTGGTGCATGCCACCATGCCTGGCTAATTTTTGTATTTTTAGCAGAGATGGGGTTTCACTCTGTTGGTCACACTGGTCTCGAACTCCTGACCTCAAGTGATCTGCCCACCTTTGCGTCCCAAAGTACTAGGATTACAGGTGTGAACCACGGCTCCCAGCCTGTCCCATCTTTTGAGCTATGCCCACACCTGGCTTTCAGAGAGTTGAGGTCAGAAACCTTCCTGAGACTCAAAGTCACTTTCAGTCGCCCCCATTATTTTCCTGAGAGTTTATTGTGACACCTCATAACCATCTAATATAGTTTGGATGTTTGTAGCTGTAGTCCCAGCTACTCAGGAGACTGAGGTGGGAGAATTGCTTGAACCCAGGAAGCAGAGGCTGCAGTGAGCCAAGATTGTGCCACTGCACTCCAGCAGCCTGAGCAACAGAGCAAGACTCTGTTTCAAAAAAATAAATAAAAAAGATGGGACAGAAAAGCCTCAGACAGCAGCATGAATCAGGTGAGAGATGGAGGCAGGATGTGGCTGGAGGGCTGGAGAAAAGTGAGATCAAAGGTCATGTAGTGGCTGGGTATGGTGGCTCACACCCGTAATCCCAGCACTTTGGGAGGCTGAGCCAGGCAGATTGCCTGAGGTCAGGGGTTCTAGATCAGCCTGGCCAACATGATGAAACCCCATCTCTGCTAAAAATACAAAAATTAGCTGACTGTGGTGGTGTGTACTTGTAGTCCCAGCTACTTGGGAGGCTAAGGCACAAGAATCACTTGAACCCAGGAAGCGGAGAGCACAGTGAGCCAAGATCGTCCACTGCACTTCAGCCTGGCGACAGGGCAATACTCTGTCTCAAAAAAAAAACAAAAACCCTAGCCTGCCAGGTGTAGGTGTTCCTTTGCTGTGCTCTATGCATGGGCATGTGTTTGTGTGTTTCTAATATCCTTCGTAAAGATGCGTTTGGCATTTAGCAGTGCATCAGGCTAGTATTGCCTGGGAGGGCAATTTACAGTGGTTTCTGATTCTGTTAACGAATGGCATCTGCTGGCTCAGAGCTTGTAACTATGATTTTGGTTACTTTCCCTAAACTTACCATTTTAATTTGCCCACACTTTTACTTCATGTGTTAGTTTGCTGGGGCTGTCATAACCAAATACAACAGACAGGATTTTAAGAGTGGCTTAAACAATGTGATTGTCTCACAGTTCTGGAGGCTGGAAGTCCAAGATCAGGGTGTCAGCAGGGTGTGTTTCTAAGGTCTCTCTCCACAGTGGGCAGATGGCCACCCTCTTGCTGTGTCCTGGATGTGGCCTTTCCTCTGCGCTTGGGCATCCCTGGTGTCTTAATGTCCAGATTTCCTCTTCTTATAAGAACACTCTCGGCCGGGCGCGGTGGCTCAAGCCTGTAATCCCAGCACTTTGGGAGGCCGAGACGACGGATCACGCAGGGTCAGGACGAACTCAAGACCCATCCACATGGTCTAACCACGGTGAAACCCCGTCTACTACTATCACAAAATACAAAAAAATTTAGTGGCGAAATTCGGGTTTGTGCTGTAGTCCAGTATCGTGAGGCTGATGTCATCAGAATGTAATGGCCCGTAAACCCTCTGTAGTCGGCAAGTCTTTGTTCGGTCACTGCCCACTCCAGCCCGGTGATCAGATGCGAGGGATCTTCGTCTCAAAATAAAAAAAAAAAAAAAAAAGAACACTCTCATATTGGATTAGGACCCACTTCAAAGGCCTCATTTTAGCTTCATCACCTCTGTAAAGGGCCTGTCTCCAAACACAGTCACATTCTCAGGTAGAAAGGTTACAGGACTTCAACATATGAACTTTGTAGGGATAATTTCCTCTCTCCTGCCCACTCACAGTGATTTGGAATACTCTTGAGGGTATCTCCATCTATTTTGTATTATATTTCATTATCTGGAAAAGCTGATTAATCTTCTAAGCATTTCGTTCCTGCCTCAGGAGCTTGTCATATAAACCAAACACCTAGACAACTAGGAATTAATACAATAAAGCAGGTAACTAGCTGCTGGTTTGATAATGTGGACTGTAGCTCTCTAGAAGCTCAAAGAAGAAGGAGGACAAAGGTATAGTGGCTACATTGGTCTGGGAGGGCCTCAGGAGCATGAGGGGTTAACAGATGCTCACATAAGGCCTAATATTTAAATAGAGGTTCTAAACCTTAGCAGTACATCAGAATTATTTGGGAGATGTTTAAAACTACTGGGCCCTTGGCCGGACATGGTGGCTCACACCTGTAATTCCAGCACTTTGGGAGGCCAAAGCAGGTGGATCAACTGAGGTCAGGATTTGGACATCAGCCTGACCAACATGGGGAAACACCGTCTCTACTAAAAAATACAAAATTTAGCCAGGCATGGTGGCACATGTCTATAATCTTAGCTACTCGGGAGGCTAAGGCAGGAGAATTGCTTGAACCCAGGAGGCAGAGGTTGTGATGAGCCGAGATAGCGCCATTGCACTCTAGCCTGGGCAACAAGAGTGAAACTCCGTCTCAAAACAAACAAACAAACAAACATAAACAACAAACTACTGGGCCCAGCTAGTGGCTCATGCCTGTAATCCCAGCACTTTGGGAGGCCAAGGCAGGCGGATCACCTGAGGTCAGGAGTTTGAGACCAGCCTGGCCAACCATGGCCAACATGGTGAAACTCCATTTCTACTAAAAATACAAAAATTAGTCGGGTGTGGTGGCAGGCATCCATAATCCCAGATACTCAGGAGGCTGAGGCACGAGAATCGCTTGAACCCGGGAGGCAGAGGTTGCAGTGAGCAGAGATTGAGCCACCATACTCCAGCCTGGGCAACAGAGGGGAGACTCCCTCTCAAAACAAAAAAGTAAAACAAAACAAGAACAAACTACTGGGCCCCAGAGATTTCAGTTTAATTGGTCTGGGTGAGTATTTTCCATTGATTAAGAAAAAAATACTCTCCAGGTAATCAGAATACACAACTAGGGGCCGGGTGCAGTGGCTCATGCCTATAATCTCAGCACTTTGAGAGACCGAGGTGGGAGGATCCTTAGGCCAGGAGTTTGAGACCAGCCTGGGCAACACAGCATGATTTCCCCTGCATCCTGTTCCCCTCCATGCACATACCTGTCTCTATGTTAAAAAAAAAAAAAAAAAAAAAAATAGATGACTAAGACTGAGAATCGCTGGCCTAAATGGACGGACGTGCTTAAGGAGGGCATTCATATTCCAGGTGAGCAGGAAGCTTCCAGGGGAGGCAGCCAGCAGGAATGCCACAGGATATTGAAAGAACGCGGAGAAGCCTGACTTGCTGGGAGCGGAGGATGTTTTAAGGGTGGTTGAAAATAAGTTTACACAGGTCAGAGTGAAATTACGTGAGGTGTATGGAATCTACATCCAACAAGAAAGGCGGAAGGAAGATAGAAAGCAGGTTGGCAAGCCCAACTGGTTGGTTATTACAGACAGGTGTGAGGTCCTGAGGGTACTGGATGGAGATGCAGAAAGGATCATAGAGAACACTGGGAAGGACCCGGCGTTGTGGTTCACGCCTGTAATCCCAGCACTTTGGGAGGGTGAGGCGGGAGGATCTGCTGGAGCTCAGGAGTTCAAGACCAGCCTGGGAAACATGGCAAGACCTTGTTTCTGCTAAAAATAAAAATAAATTAGCCAGATGTGGTGGTGTATTCCCATGGTCCCAGCTATTCTGGAGGCTGAGGTGGGAAGATAGCTTGAGCCTGGGAAACTGAGGCTGCAGTGAGTGGTAATCATGCCACTGCACTCTAGCCTGGGAGACAAAAAATAATTTTGATTTTTTTTCTTTTTTTTGAGATGGGAGTTTTGCTCTGTTGCCCAGGTTGGAGTGCAATGGGGCAATCTCGGCTTACTGCAACTTCTGCCTCCCAGGTTCAAGCAATTCTCCCGCCTCAGCCTCCCGAGTAGCTGGGACTACAGGCACCCGCCACCATGCCTGGCTAATTTTCATATTTTTAGTAGAGATGGGGTTTCACCGTGATGGTCAGGCTGGTCTCAAACTCCTGACCTCAGGTGATCCGCCCGCCTTGGCCTCCCAAAGTGCTGGAATTACAAGCATGAGCCATGGCACTCAGCCGGATACTGAATCTTGAGCCCAGTGTCATCAGGACAGAAGCCAGAATCTCTCTAGTAACTAAGTCCTGGGATAGTGTCTTTTGTATCTCCAAAGTTTTCCCAGTCTCTGTTCTCTCTGTGGAGCTTCCACAGTTTGCGCTAATTTCCTGAGGCACCTCACATCCTTCTAGTACATGCTTTCGTTAACCGGAGTTAGTTTCTGTTGTTTGCAACCAAAACTTCTTAACTGGTTGGACATACTTCTTCCCATTATTCGAGTTTTGGGGGAGCATTATTTTGCATTCAAAATCCAGAAGTGAGCAAATCATATCCTGGGATCTTTGTCTCTCCTTTTTTTTTTTTTTTTTTGAGACAGAGTCTCACTCTGTCGCCCAGGCTGGAGTGCAGTGGCCGGATCTCAGCTCACTGCAAGCTGCGCCTCCCAGGTTTTATGCCATTCTCCTGCCTCAGCCTCCTGAGTAGCTGGGACTACAGGCGCCCGCCACCTCGCCCGGCTAGTTTTGGTATTTTTTTAGTAGAGACGGGGTTTCACCGTGTTAGCCAGGCTGGTCTCCATCTCCTGACCTCGTGATCCGCCCGTCTCAGCCTCCCAAAGTGCTGGGATTACAGGCTTGAGCCACCGCGCCCGGCCCCTTTCTTAAGACTCATTTGGGCCTAGCACAGTGGCTCACACCTATAATCCCAACAGGTTATAGGTTTGGGAGGCGAAACCTCATCTCTACTAAAACTACAAAAATTAACTGGGCATGGTGGCGGGCGCCGGTAATCCCAGCTACCAGGGAGGCTGAGACAGGAGACTTTCTTGAACCCGGGAGGCGGAGATTGCAGTGAGCTGAGATCGTGCCATTGCACCCTAGCCTGGGCTACAAGAGCAAGACTCCATCCCCCTCTAACCCCCACCACCCCAAAAAAAGACTCATTTGGACATTCTCATTTTGATTTCAAAAAAGACAAGTCTGTGGCCACCAAGGGTGATGAGAGGTGGCCATCTGATGTCCTTTTCAGTCCTCACACCTATAAACTCATTGAGAAGCACCTGTGCTCTCTCTGCACTGGACTGTCTGTTGTCTGTTTACAGTGTTGTATCCACTTATACTCCATTTATTCCCCCATGAGGATCTGAGAGTGGCCAGGCGTGGTGGCTCATGCCTGTAATCCCAGCACCTTGGGAGGCTGAGACGGGAGGTTCACTTGAGTCTAGGAGTTCCAAACCAGCCTGGGAAATAAAAAAAAAAGGAAAGTAAAATCAGCCAGGCGTGGTGGTGTGTGCCTGTAGTCCCAGCCACATCCGAGGCTGAGGTGGGAAGATCGCTTGCAGGCAGCCATTGGAGGCTGCAGTGAGCTATCATCATGCCATTTTACTCCAGCCTGGGCAATAAAGCATGACCCAGTCTCCAAAAAAAGTATTCGAGAGTATTCCTTCCTCTCCATTCCTTCTTTCCTATGTCCCTACCTGGAGATTTTTTTTTTTTTTTTTTTTTT
>NW_016808376.1:3960625-3968241 GCF_001698545.2 Rhinopithecus bieti | reverse complement strand
TATATATATATATATATTCTTGACTCTGTTAAAAAGAATGTGCCTTTATATACTGTACAGAGGTCTGCCACACAGAATGACAATAGCTACCATTTGTCTGTGGCCTGCGATGTGCAGTGCACTACACTACAGGTTTATGAGTTATCTCACTTAACAGGCTGCAGAAAACTCCTCTTACACTTTACAGGAAATAAACTTAGTCAAAAAGCTATCACATAAGGTTTCTGCTTGTTTTTTGATGATCCTCAATCATCAAAAAGAGAAATGGCTGAGAACAGAAAACCTTACGAACTCAGAAAATGCAAATCAAATGAGACTCTCGAAAACAAAACTGGCAAAGCGTGCTGTCTCCAGGAGGCCCACGGGACATGACACTGCCTGCAGGACAAAGCACGTATTTATTCCAGCCCTTCAAAGGCAACAGCGGCAGTGTCTTCTCTTCAGAAGGGAGGACTGCAGGGCCACGCTGAGGAAGCACACAGGTTTCCATTTGCTGAATTCAAGCACAAGCCTGAGGTACCTCAAAGAAAGAACAAACGCCAGTAAAATAAAAGGATGATTCAAAACTTAAGAGCTGGGTGCTGTGGCTCATGCCTGTAATCCCAGCAATTTGGGAGGCCGAGGCGGGTGGATCTCTTGAGGCCAGGAGTTTCAGATCAGCCTGACTTACATAGTGAAACCCCATCTCTACTAAAAATATAAAAATTAGCCAGGTGTGGTGGTGCACACCTGTAATCTCAGCTACTCAGGAGGCTGAGGCAGGAGAATCACTTGAACCCAAGAGGCGCAGGTTGCAGTGAGCCAAATCGTGCCACTGTACTCCAGCCTGGGAGACAGAGTGAGACTCTGTCTTAAAACAAAACAGAAGTTAATTTTTAGGCAGGCGTAAATTATATTGGGCTTTAGGAGAATATTTCCTTCATAGTATCCTACATTGGATATTAACATCAGGAAAATCAACTAAAATTAAATACACTAAGTGAACAATGTACAAAAATCACATTTTAGAAAATGACCTGAGTTGAAGTCGTTTCTCCAGGAAAATGTGTAAAAAAATGTAATGAGAATTGTACAGTTTATGAACTCTCTGCCAAATTTTGCTGGGTCTTTTTATATAGTCTGAATATAGTTTTCTTTTTTGGTGGAGGATAGAGGCTCGCTCTGTTGCCCAGGCTGCAGTGCAGTGATGCGATCTCAGCTTACTGCAACCTCCGCCTCCCAGGTTCAAGCGATTCTCCTGCCTCAGCCTCCCAAGTAGCTGGGACTACAGGCACCCACCACCACGCCCAGCGAATTTTTGTATTTTTAGTAGAGACGGCATTTCACCATATTGGTCAGGCTGGTCTCGAACTCCTGACCTTAGGTGATCCGCCCATCTCAGGCTCCCAAAGTGCTGGGATTACAGGCGTAAGCCACCGCACCCAGCCTAGTCAGAATGTTTTCAATTGGTATCAAATATATTTACATTTTCTTTGGCTCGGTAAAATGCCATCTTGACAAAGCCAGCTTCCAGAGCTAAACTTAAAATCAACCCTTGATACTAAATCCATCATTGGTGGGTAGATACCTGTAAGTAGTTTAAAAAAACAAAAGTATTTTTGAAGCACCTGTACATTAAACAACACCTGTAATCCCAGCAGTTTGGAAGGCTGAGGCAGGAGGATCACTTAAGGCCAGGAGTTTGAGATCAGTCTGGGCAACACAGGGAAACCCCATCTCTACTACTTAAAGAAAAAAAAGAAAGGGCATCTGACGTACTGAATACAAAGATAAAGTACTGAGGACGAAGATTACCACTGGATACCACATCGGGCAGTTACCCTGGGAAATTGTGATGTCTGTATCCTTCAAATTGGTTGGTGATGTCAACTAATACAGAAAGAGCTCTTAGTAGAAGGTCTGGCACATCACAAAGCCTCGGTAAATTAGGGACATTTGATATCATCACTTAAACATGGTGGCCTTTTAAAAAGGCCACGTGGCAAAACCCCATCTCTACAAAAAAAATATAAAAATCAGCTGGGCGTGGTGGTGTGCACTGGTAGTCCCAGTTACTCAGGGGGCTGAGGCAGGATTGCCTGAGTCCAGGAGATTGAGGCTGCAGTGAGCCATGATTGTGCCACTGCACTCCAGCCTAGGCAACAGAACAAGACTCTGTCCCTAAATAAAACAGGCTGGGTGTGGTGGCTCACACCTATAATCCCAGCACTTTGGGAGGCTGAGGTGGGCAGATCACTTGAGGATCAGGAGTTCCAGACCAGCCTGGCCAACATGGTGAAGTCCTGCCTCTACTAAAAATATAAAAATCAGCTGGGTGTGGTGGTGGGCACCTGTAATCCCAGCTACTCGGAAGGCTGAGGCAGCAGAATCACTTGAACCAGGAGGTGGAGGTTGCAGTGAGCTGAGAATGAACCAGTGCACTCCATCCTGGGCGACACAGCGAGACTGTCTCAAAAAATAAAAATAAAAATAAATAAATAAAACGACCGGGTAGAAAAGCAACGTATTTCATAGAAAGCATTTTATTATCAGAACAGTATGGTTTCCTATGCTTAAGATCTATTTATTATGTTATTTTTACAAGTAGCAAAGTCCCTCTGTTTTTTTCCCCAGGTGATGTACATGAATATAAAAAGCGGCTGATGTCCACACTGCCCGGCCCGCCCGCATCAGGGTTGGCATGAAGCTGTGGCTGATGAGCAGCTCCCGGAGCGGCGGGGCGGGGCAGGGCCTCCTCTTCTCCAGCTCCAGCACGCTCATCAGTCGTCCTCTTGCTGATTTCTCTTCTGCCAAAGAATACCAAGGGGACATTAAAATAGCACGTGCTCCTTGGGATATCTGCTCAGCAGGTGTAATTTTCTAGAGGTCTTGGCAAAGATGTGATTAAAAATTGTCATGGAAAACCATGCTTTAATTCATTAAACTAGTTTATCACTTTGACTCCTAAACAAATTATCCTCAGGTACCTGAGTATTTTCTTCTCTTTCTTCCATACATAGGGAAACTCCTACACAGAAATCCACACGGAAGTATAAATATTCACATTCCCTCTTGAGTAAAATCACCACCAAGCAGAGACTTGCTCTCCGTGAAGCCCTCTAACAATATACACACTTTCTCAAAGTTACAAGTATTTTGAAAAATGTTCAAAAGGCATATACAGCATAAAAACATTTTCTGTCACTCTAATCAATAAATTATGCCTTCAGCTCCTATTTTATATTTAATTAGAAAATGATCTAACTCAGTAACTCGGCTCCATTCATAAGCATCAAAGTCTAGGTGATACTGGATTCCAATGAAATATTATATAAAAACCAATTTGAAGGTCTATTTGAAAAGACGGCCAGCATACTAAATGCACATAGACTTTACCAGCTTAAGGAAGTCTATTAGCTTGTGAGCGTCCTCCCCTGTAGACAGGTCTACAAAGTCCTTGGGCAGCCGGTAACTCAAATAGGGGCTGGGCTGGACTGTCACTTCACTGTTTGTGCAACGGAAAGCTGGGGAATCCTGTACAAAGAAGAAAAAGGAGAAAGAGTGTCAGTCATTTATTTTTAGGCCTATTCTCTGAACTAAAAAAGAACCTAGCAGAACAATTTCAACTCCATGTTTTCTTCTGTACCTGGTAAGGAGAAAGGAAGATTCTAAAGCTAAAATGAGCTGGGCACGGTAGCTCACGTCTGTAATTCCAGCTGGAGTGCAGTGGCTCACTGCAGCCTCGACCTCCTGGGCTCAGGTGAACCTCGCACTTCAGCCTCCCAAGTAGCTGAGACTATAGGCATGCGCCACCACACCTAGCTGAGTTTTTTCAATTTTAGTACAGACAAGGTCTCAGTATGCTGCCCAGGCTGGTCTTGATCTCCTGAGCTGAAGCAATCCTCCTGCCTTGGCCTCCCCAAGTGTTAAGATTATAGGCTCGGTGGGCTGCTGCACCCAGCCCAAACTATTTTCTTTTTCTCTTTTTTTTTTTTGAGGCAAAGTCTCGCTCTGCTCTCAGGCTGGAGTGCAGTGCTGGGGCGCGATCTCTGTTGCCCAGGTCTCTGTTGCTCACTGCAACCTCTACCTCCCGGGTTTAAGCGGTTCTCCCACTCCAGCTTCCTGAGTAGCTGCGACTACAGGCGTGCGTCACCACGTCAGGCCAATTTTTGTATTTTTAGTAGAGATGGGGATTTCACTATGTTGGCCAGGCTGGTCTCAAACTCCTGACCTCAGGTGATCTGCCTGCCTCAGCCTCCCAAAGTGCTAGGATTACAGGCATGGATCACCATGCCTAGCTGCCAAAACTAATTTTTTTTTTTTTTAGACGAAGTTTCATTCTTGTTGCCCAGGCTGGAGTGCAATGGAGTGATCTTGGCTCACCGCAACCTCCGCCTCTTGGGCTCCAGCGTTTCTCCTGCCTCAGCCTCCTGAGTAGCTGGGATTACAGGCACGCACCACCACGCCTGGCTAATTTTTGTACTTTTGGTAGAGACGGGGTTTTTCCATGTTGGTCAGGATGGTCTCGAACTCACAACCTCAGGTGATCCACCTGCCTCGGCCTCCCAAAGTACTGGGATTATAGGTGTGATCTCGGCCAGTTTTTTTTTTGAGATGAAGTCTCACTCTGTCACCCAGGCTGGAGTGCAATGGTGTGATCTCGGCTCATTGCTGCAACCTCCACCTTCCAGGTTCAAGTAACTCTCCTGCCTCAGCCTCCCAAGTAGCTGGGATTACAGGCACCCGCCACCACGTCTGGCTAATTTTTTGTATTTTTAGTAGAGACGCAGTTTCACCATGTTGGCCAGGCTGGTCTCGAATGCCTGACCTCAGGTGATCCACCAGTCTTGGCCTCCCAAAGCGCTGGGATCACAGGTGTGAGCCACTACGTCTGGCCCAAAACTATTTTTTAAAAGATACAAAATGCTCACAAGAGAACACTGTGAAAATCTCAGGACATGTAATTGCATATGTAGTATGATCTCATTTATTTACAAAGGTCTATGTATGTGTTTAAATGCACAT
The DNA here is from genome assembly GCF_001698545.2 of Rhinopithecus bieti. Taxonomy (NCBI): domain Eukaryota; kingdom Metazoa; phylum Chordata; class Mammalia; order Primates; family Cercopithecidae; genus Rhinopithecus; species Rhinopithecus bieti. Next base: position 3,963,237 of record NW_016808376.1, on the reverse strand, counting down.
TATATACCAAAATATAAACACTGGTTCTCAAGGTGGTAGAGTCATAGGTGATTTTTAAATTTTCTTTAAGAATGAGCATGTTACTTTTACGGGCAGAAAACAGCACTACAAAGTTGTTTGAAGATTAAAGTTTGGCTGTGAAGCTGACAGGAAAGGAGAGAGTGGCTGGCGGAAGAAACCGGGTTGAACAATGTTTTGCTTTTTTCGGATGGGAGGTATCTGAACATGACTAAATCTGGACGGACAGAGTTGGTAGAGAGGAAGAATTGGAAAAAGAGCAGAGGGCAGCTGGAGAGAGAGGAGGACACAGTGTCCTGAGTGGGAGATCAGACTCAGGAAGGGATGGACGAGCTTGTAGGTGTGATGAGTAATCAACTGAGGGAATTCTCATCAGCGGGTTCCCTTTTCCTGGAAAGAGGATGTTAAATGGTCCGCTGAGAGGAAGGAAGGAGCGATGGGAGATTGAGAAGCGTCAAGGCGTGAACCGGTCACCATGGAAACGGAGGAGAAAGCTGACAGGAACCCGCTGGCCTGCACATAGGTAACTTCTCCGGCAGCCTCAGCAGCTGGGGCTGGGGTCACAAGGAACAGATGCATGAGCTGATCTGGGACCACGATTCCTCCAGGTTGGGTGTGACAGAAGCAGCTCAGAAAAGGAACTGAAAAAACGGATCAGATGATCCTGACTTCTGTACATAAAGTTAAGTGGTGCCCGCCTCTTTGACCACCACCACGGGCAAGTTAGCCACCAGGAAAGCTGTGTTACACTCTGCGCTTCGGAAGGGTCCTGGCCATTGCCGCCTACCTGTGCGTCTGAAGAACAAGCAGTCAGTCAGTAGACTGAAAAGGTTTACGTTGTATCTATCTTAAAAATGCCTTACCTGCTCTTGAGCGTCTACTTCACTAAAATCGCCGTTTAAGTTGTTCTCAGATATCAGTTCTTCCCAGGTGAACAGCAGTGAATCTGTGACTTCGCCAAATGGATTAAAATCAATGAGCCACACCTTCCCCTGTAGCAGAGAGAGAGAAAACAAAAACAAACACAGTCTGTACTCTGTCTTCTGAGAAAGAAACGTGTTTTTATTCTGAGACAGGCTCTCATGCTGTTGCCCAGGCTGCAGTGCAGTGGTGTGATCACGGCTCACTGCAGCCTCGACCTCCTGGGTTCAAAGGATCCTCCTGCCTCAGCCTCCTGAGTACCTGGGACTACAGGCATGCGCCACCACATGCAGCTAATTTTTGTGTTTTCTTAGAGGACAGGGTCTCACCATGTTGCCCAGGCTGGTCTTGAACTCTTGGGTTCAAGCGATCCTCTCACCTTGGCCTCCCAAAGTGCTGGGATTATAGACATGAGCCACATCACCCAGCCAGAAAGATATTCTTCGTATTATTGTAATCTTAAAAATCTCACTTATTTCAAAAGATCATCCCTCTAGGTCCCATCTGAGAAAGGGCCGCCTGTCTGAATAGAGTAGACAGAGATCTAAAGGGAGGGCCCCCTGTGAATTTAGAGAGAAGGGACCCAGAAAAGCTCTGCCTAAGAGATACGTTCCAACTCCAGCCTCAAGCCACACTGGAATTTTAAGTCAAAGATTCTAGCAGGGCTGGGTGCAGTGGCTCACACCTATAATCCCAGCACTTTGGGAGGCTGAGGTGGACAGATCACTTGAGCTTAGGAGTTCAAGACCAGCCTGGGCAACATGGTAAAACCCCATCTCTACAAAACAATATACAAAAATTAGCTGAGGCTGAGTGTGGTGGCTCACACCTGTAATCCCAGCACTTTGGGAGGCCGAGACGGGCGGATCACGAGGTCAGATCGAGACCATCCTGGCTAACACGGTGAAACCCCGTCTCTACTAAAAATACAAAAAATTAGCCGGGCGAGGTGGCGAGCGCCTATAGTCCCAGCTACTCGGGAGGCTGAGGCAGGAGAATGGCATGAACCCGGGAGGTGGAGCTTGCAGTGAGCCGAGATTGCGCCACTGAACTCCAGCCTGGGCGACAGAGTGAGACTCCGTCTCAAAAAAAAAAATATTAGCTGAATATGGTGGCACATGCCTGCAGTCCCAGCTACTTAGGGGGCTGAGGTAGGAGGATCACTTGAGCCCAGGAGGTCAAGGCTGCTGTGAGCTGTGATCACAACATGCGCCAAGGTCAAGGCTGCTGTGAGCCATGATCACAACACGCGCCCCATCTACCCTGGGTGACAAAGCTAAGACTGTATCTCCCCCAAAAAACAAATTCCAGCAGGAAAGGGAACTGTCACCAAAGGCTCAGGGTCTGCAGTCTGACTAAAGCGCCTTCCTGGAGCCTTCAGTGCTCCGTTCAGGGGAAGCCAGACAGACCCAGGCAGTGCCTGCGGCTCCAGAGAGTAGCGCTTCCGACTCAGGAAGGTCTGCTGCCAAGAATGGATTTTTTTTTACCATATGCAAGTATGAAGATGCTGTTTCCTTTCTTTTTTTTTTTTTTGAGAGAGTCTCACTCTGTTGCCCAGGCCGGAGTACAGTGGTGCGATCTTGGCCCACTGCAACCTCCGCCTCTTAGGTTCAAGCGATTCTCCTGCCTCAGCTCCCGAGTAGCTGGGATGACAGGCGTGCGCCAGGATGCTT
>NW_016808376.1:3942045-3960166 GCF_001698545.2 Rhinopithecus bieti | reverse complement strand
TTTTGTATTTTTTAGTAGAGACGGGGTTTCACCGTGTTAGCCAGGATGGTCTCGATCTCCTGACCTCGTGATCCGCCCGTCTTGGCCTCCCAAAGTGCTGGGTTAACAGGCTTGAGCCACCGTGCCCGGCCAACTTTTTATTTTATTTATTTATTTATTTTGAGACAGAGTCTTGCTCTGTCGCCCAGGCTGGAATGCAGTGGCGTGATCTCTGCTCACTGCAAGCTCTGCCTCCCGGGTTCAAGTGATTCTCTTGCCTCAGCCTCCCGAGTGGCTGGGACTACAGGCGTCCGCCACCACACCTGGCTAAATTTTTGTATTTTTAGTAGAGATGAGGTTTCACAGTGTTAGTCAGGATGATCTCCATCTCCTGACCTCATGATCGGCCTGGCTTCATCTCCAGAAGTGTTGGGATTACAGGTGTGACCCACTGTGCCAGCCTCTACTTGGCTTTTTATAATCAGTAAAATGAACTCATTATTTTTTTTAAACAATCACATCTTTAATATAGGAATATGCCACAATGCAAAAAACCAAAACACATTTTTTCATTTTCTTTTTCTGAGACAGAGTTTCACTCTTGCAGCCCAGGCAGGAGTGCAATGGTACGATCTCACCTCACTGCAACTTCCCCTTCCTGGGTTCATGCGATTCTCCTGCCTCCGCCTCCCAAGTAGCTGGGACTACAGGCATGTGCCACCACGCCCGGCTAATTTTCTATTTTTGGCTGAGACGGAGTGTCACCATGTTGGTCAGGCTGGTCTCCAATTCTTAAACTCAGGTGATCCGCCTACCTTGGCCTCCTAAAGTGCTGAGATTATAGGTGTGAGCCACTGCACCCAGCCCAAAACACATTTTTAAACGAAAACAAACCACCACTTTAATTGGCAGTGTACTCTGTAGCTCAGAAGCTATCCTCTAGTACAAAAAAATGAGGAAGTAAAAAAACCCAGCTATAATCAGGCTTTAATAAAGTAGGAGGATCAGGATCAAGATTTTATAACTTTTCTTTTTTTTTTGAGACGGAGTCTCGCTCAGTTGCCCAGGCTGGAGTGCAGTGGCACGATCTCAGCTCACTGCAAGCTCCACCTCCTGGGTTCACGCCATTTTCCTGCCTCAGCCTCCCAAGTAGCTGGGACTACAGGCACCCGCCACCACGCCTGGCTAATTTTTTGCATTTTTTAAAAGTAGAGACGGGGTTTTACCGTGTTAGCCAGGATGGTCTCAATCTCCTGACCTCGTGATCCGCCCACCTCAGCCTCCCAAAGTGCTGGGATTACAGGCGTGAGCCACCGCACCTGGCCATAACTTTTTTTTTTGAGACAGAGTCTTGCCCTATTTTTGTGAGTACAGTCGCGTGATCTCAGCTCATTGCAGCCTCCTCCTCCTGGGCTCAAGTGATCCTCCTGCCTCAGCCTCCCAAGTAGCTGGGATTACAGGCACCTGCCACTGTGCCTGACTAATTTCTGTATTTTTAGTAGAGATGGGGTTTCACCATGTTGGCCAGGCTGGTCTTGCGCTCCTGCCTCAGCCTCCTAAAGTGCTGGGATTACAGGCATGAGCCACCACGCCCGGCCATTACATGTTTTCACATGACATCTCAAGCAAAAACAGCCTGAGAAGTTAATTCTGCTTTGAGGCAATCCAATAAGCAAAGAGCAGTTGGACTAACTGTCCTTGTACCAACTGACTGTCCCCCTGTCCCGATCAAGCTGTAGGGACCAGACACTGTGTTAGGCACTAGGGTATGAAGATCGTAACACAGAATCGATTCCTTCTAAGAGCTCAGGCTTGAGCAGAACACACACCTCCTCCCCAAAACAGAACCAAAAACCATCCAACAATGGCAATGTGCAGGGTATTTTGCTTCGAGAGAGGCAAGAACAGGGAATTGCGAGAGTGGAGAGGCGCAAAGGAGAGTGTGCCTGCATGTGCGAGGGAAGGCTGGAAACGTTTCCCAAAGGACCTGGGCACCTGCGGGATAACAGCGATGCTCTGGGAGGAGGGTGGTGTTGGCAGGAAAAGCGGACCAGTTAACAAGAACGGCGGCTCTCATGTGCAGAGGCCACGCCACGACCGCCCGTTGTGGGAACAGGTTATTTTGGCTGGAGTGTGAGATACGTGAGGGCTCCAGAAACACAGCCAGCTATGGTAACTCTCAAGGCCTGCTGTTCCAAACAGGAGGAAACACATGCTATGACATGCCCTTTAAAAGTGTAATTGAGATTATGAGAAAGACCAGGGGCCAGAAACAAGAAGAACCCGAAGAACAGAACTAAACGAATCAACTCTAGTGCTGTGGGAACCTGGGGGAGGGTCTCCTAGCAGACTGGCCACGGGAAGGGAATCAGAACTCAGACACCAACTCCGGAAGCCACAGCCTCGGGAAAGGGGTGTGAGGAGACAGTTCTAATGGAGGGCAGGAGACAATGACATTGTCGTCTGAATCAGTTTTGGGGAACATGGTAGAAGCAAATGAAAAATCCAAAATTTAGGATCTTTGGGATTCTCATAAACAAAAGAACAAGCTCACTGAAGATGAACTCAAAGTAAATAAATAAACTGATTTACAAAACAATAAAGAAACAACCAGCCCGAATGAGAGTCTGCAAACGCAACAGGGATTAACGCCCTAAGAACTTGGGAAATCATCATCAATCTGAAGGTCAGTATAATATAAAAATATTGGTGCAGACAAAAAGACTAAGGGGGATCCATACCGCATACCAAACACGCAAAGGAAAACACCAAACAGACCCAATATTGAAACGGAGAACAAGAAATTACAAAAGAACTAGACAAAAACCATGGGGAAGTATTTTTTTAAATGATGGCTAAAATTCAAAAGCCAGAAAACCTGTAATCCCAGCACTTTGGGAGGCCGAGACGGGCAGATCACGAGGTCAGGAGATCAAGACCATCCTGGCTAACATTTGTAACCCCGTCTCTACTAAAACTACAAAAACTAGCCGGGCATGGTGGCGGGCGCCTGTAGTCCCAGTTATTCGGGAGGCTGAGGCAGGAGAATGGCGTGAACCTGGGAGGCGAAGCTTGCAGCGAGTGGAGATCACGCCACTGCACTCCAGCCTGGGCGACAGAGCGAGATTCCATCTCAAAAAAAAAAAAAAAAAAAAAAAAGCCAGAAAAGAAGCAAATAATATATGTGATCTTGTTCACAGGAAAAGACTAATGACAAAGGCCTCTGTAATACCTAAACAGTGCCTCTATTTTGAGGAAAATAATAGAAAATGTGAAAAAGACACGAAGCAATGGTTCACAGAAACGACCCTTAAATATACGAAAACATAAACTTCATCCTCATTTACTAAGAAAAACAGAAACAGAAATTATACGGAAACATCATTTCTCTATGAAACCCCAAAAACCCTGAAGAGTGTGACCCTATATTGTAATGGCAAGCTCTGAGGAAGCCTGCAGGTACTCTGATGCATTCCCGGGGGGATCTGGTCAGGTGCAACCTCTAGGGAAGGTAAACTACAGTTATCTGTCAACATTAAAATACATTTCACTTTTGAGCCAGCAATCCCACTTCTAGGAATTCACCCTGTAGATTCACCTGCAGCGTGGGAAATGACACACGTATGGGATTATTCACCATGGCAGTCTGCAGAAGACCAGACACAACCTGGTGTACACTGAGAGGCATGACAGTTATGATCATGGCTCACTGCAGCCTCAACCTCCCAGTCTCAAGCGATCCTCCCAACTCAGCTCCCGGGAGGAGCTAGAGGCACAAACCACCACACCTGGCTCATTTTTATGTAGAGACAAGGTCTCACTATGTTCAGCCCAGCTGATCTCGAACCCTGCGCTCAAGCCATCCTCCCACCTCAGCTTCCCAGAGTGCTGAAAATACAGGCGTGAGCCACCACAATGGCCTAAAGCCCCTCTTTCTAGTAACTCTTAACAGACACCATCATCTTTGAAGACAATGAGGTGAAAATAGAGTGATGTCTTCTGACGTAAGAGTTAAATGAACAGTTAACAGTTATTCTGGGACATGATCATATGGGCCATATCTTTTTGTCCAAAGATGATTCAAAGATGTCCAAAGGTGACTCAGATCAAATGACTGTCTCACTTACAATGAGGCTGATCTAAGCACGGAGGGGGAATGAGAAATATTCTGCTCGTGTGTTGGTGACACACGGGAAAACGCATCCGCTAGCTTCTTCACAATGTCAAAGAGCACTCAGCACCAAACAGCATCTAGTGACTTAAACTTCTTAATAAAGATGATGTGTCTTGGGCAGTGAAATCTCTGCTCTAGTAATTCTTCATTAAGTCAGCAGTACGTAAGTTTAATAATAAGTCACTTTAACTTTTTCCTTACAGAAGTTTTCATCACTTTCAAGATTTAAAAAATAAAGTAATCCTCTTCTGTCTAAAAATAAAACTAACTCAAACTCTGAGTCACTTTTAAAATAATAATAATTATTATTATTATTTTTCGAGACAGAGTTTTGCTCTTGTTGCCCAGGCTGGAAAGCAATGGCATGATCTCGACTCACTGCAACCTCCACCTCCCAGTTCAAGCGATTCTCCTGCCTCAGCTTCCTGTGTAGCTAGGATTACGGGCCTGCGCCACCATGCCCGGCTAATTTTGTATTTTTAGTGGAGACAGGGTTTTTCTATATTGGTCAGGTGGGTTTCGAACTCCCCATCTCAGGTGATCTGCCCGCCTTGGCCTCCCAAAGTGCTGGGATTACAGGCCTGAGCCACCGTACCTGGCCAAAATAATTATGTAATTATCAAGTGACCAACTCCTGGCCGTAATTAAGTGTGCAAACCGAACTATTTTAAGCATGCCCTGACCTCTGACACAAATGACAAGTAGGATGGAAGGTGCCCATTTACCGACCGGCTCAATAAAGAATCCCTAAATCATGGTACACAATGATTTCAGGTATTAAGTCCCCTAATGTTAGGTATATTTTAAGGGGAGATTTTTGACCATGGTGAATTTCAAACACCTTAGTTGGTGTGAGGAAAAAAAAAAATTTGAGGAGGGGATGGGGTCTCACTCTGTTACCCAGGCTGGAGAGCAGTGGCGCAATAAAGGCTCACTGCAGCCGTGAATTCCTGGGCTCAAGGGATCCTCCCAGCTCAGCCTTTTGCATAACTGGGCACACACCATCAGGCCCGGATATTTTTTTTTTCTCTTTTGAGGTAGAGTCTTGCTCTGTTGCCCAGGCTGGAGCGCAATGGCGTGATCTGGGCTTACTGCAACCTCTGCCTCCTGAGTAGTTGGGATTATAGGCACCCGCCACCATGCCTGGCTCATTTTTTTGTATTTTTAGTAAAGACGGGGTTTCACCATGTTGGCCAGGCTGATCTCGAACTCGTGACCTCAAGTGATCCTCCTGCCTCAGCCTCCCAAAGTGCTGAGGTTACGGGGTGAGCCACGGTGCCCGGACTGGGCTGATTTTTTTTATTTTTAGTAGAGATGAGGTCTCACTATGTTGCCCAGGCTAGTCTCAAACTCCTGAGCTCAAATGATGTCCCTGCCTCAGCCTCCCAAAGTGCTGGGAATACAGGCGTGAGCTGCTGCACCCAGACAAAATATTTTTTGAGCAGTAGATCCTTCACACACATAGCAAAGGCATGCTCTGCCTGCTTATAAAACCAGCTCTTATTTTAAAGCATATCAGACAGAGTTTTTACTTACCCTACTGTCTCTGTATATATCGAACACAACTGTAAAGGAGAAAAAAAGTCAGTTATTAATGAACTAATATTTCATGATGTAAATCTCCTTTTGAAAATTAAAGTATGTTTTAATCAAAGACAGCAGAATATAAATGACCCTGAGGACTTAATGCTTCTAAATCTCAAAACTTCAAACATAAAAAGGCATCCTGCCATGTTTTATTTATGTAACTTTGCTTTACTGTTCTCTGTTCCCCAACCATAATCCTCTATATTTAAAAATTCAAACCAAACACCAACATCATCTCAACCAGTTCCCCATCATAGACCGGTTCTATGGGAATGACAGGAGGAGTCACTGAGCAAAGTACTGGTGAAAGGGGCATCAATCACTGATCCGGGACAATGCAATGAGCAAAGCTTATAATAGAAAGCAGAAAATCGAATGAGGCCTGAAGCATGATTCATCTTATTTTAAGTCAAATCTGCCACAGAGCCCAGTCTTGGCAAGTAGAGAAAATGTCAATCATAGCAGATATAATTTTCAGATGTATGAAAACTCTCACACAATATACTTTCAATTCCTAAGAACAACCCACAAATGTTTACTTTGTAACTGGTGCTGTCTTTGATCATTCAGAGAAGCTAGAAAGGTAGATGGACTTTGTTCTCTGTAGACAGCCCCTTTGAAATACACAATCAAACATCTAAAATAAGAGGGGGAACTGACTTTGCAGTAAAAATAGATTTTAGTTAAGTAAGATGAAATTAACATGGCTGGTGTGGTGGCTCACACATGTAATCCCAACACACTGGGAGGCTGAAGTAGGCGGATCACTTGAGGCCAGGAGCTCAAGACCAGCCTGGCAAACATGGCGAAATTCCATCTCTACTAAACATACAAAAAATTAGCCGGGTGTGGTGACATGCACCTGTAGCCCCAGCTACTTGGGAGACTGAGGCAGGAGAATCACTTGAACCCGAGAGATGCAGGCTGTGTGAGCCAAGATCGTACCACTGCACTTCAGCCCGGATGACAGAGTGAGACTGTCTCCAAATAAAAAAATAATAAGAAGAAATTAACATACAAACTATCAAAAATAACAAATAACAATATAGTAAAATGCTTAAAATACAGTATTTCAAATCTAGTTATTAGGATATACACCACAGTAAATAAGGTCCAGCAACACTTCATTTCATTTTACTGGATCAATAAAAAAATACTCACAGTCTTCATCTAAGAATTTGTACTGTATGTGTTTCTTGAAAAAGTCTTGTATACATCTGCAAATTTCTTCCTTTTGTTTAGAAATATGATCATAGTATTGTGTGTAGTCTCTTTGAGAAATACCTGACAAGAAAATATTTTACATTCTGGTATTATACAATATTCTTTTCAAAAACATCAATACACGATTTAAACATTTTGTGGAAAGAACCATTAAAGTAGACTAGAAGATCACCCGGATGGGTACTGCATTACACACGACCCAGCTGTAAGGATTCATATGAACAGGTGAATCCTGAAGTCCTACACTGCCATGTCCTCTTACTTCTGGAAGAATTTACTGGGTTTTTTTTTGAGACAGAGTCTCACTCTATTGCCTAGGCTAGAGTGCAGTGGCACAATCTCGGCTCACTGCAACCTCTGCCGCCCGAGTTCAAGAGATTCTCCTGCCTCAGCTCCTGAGTAGCTGGGATTACAGATGCCTGCCACTGCGCCTGGCTAATTTTTTTTTGTATTTTTAGCAGAGACAGTGTTTCACCATCTTGGCCAGGCTGGCCTTGAATTCCTGATCTCATGATCCACCCACCTTGGCCTCCCAAAGTGCTGGGATTACAGGTGTAAGCCACCACACTCGGCCCCCCTTTTTTTTTTTTTCTTGTAGAGACAGGGTCTCATTCTGTTGCCCAGGCTGGAGTACAGTGGCACAATCATAGTTTATTACAACTTCCACCTCCTGAGCTCAAGTGACCCTCACACCTCAGTCTCCTGAGTAGCCAGGACTACAGGCATGTGCCACCATGCCTGGATCATCGTTTTATTTTTTGTAGAGACGGGGTCTCAGTACATTGCCCAGGCTGGTCTTGAACTTCTGGCCTTAAGCAATCCTCCAGCCTTGGCCTCTCAAACTGTTGGCATTACAGGTGTGAGCCACAGCACCTAGCCCATAGAAACAGTTATTTTCATTTAGTAAAATGGAAGGAATTCGAAGTCACAAAAAGTCTTGTTATGTAAAAAATTAAAGCAGCAATTCTAAGCCCGCACACGTAATCAACTGCTGCTGCTTTGATTTCCTCCAAAGAAGTCTGCAAATTGGTATACTCTTACACTTTCTTTGGGAAAATATCATTCTTCACCAGATGCCTGCCATATTCATACTGTATTGCCTAGAAGCAGTCTATTTTTCTTGTTCGTACGTGCTACTTGGCCTTCACAGCCTGCTCGTTCAAGCCATGGAAAAGTAAACATTCCTTTTTTCAGGGGGACTTGCTGACATGATTCCAAACACACTAATGGGACTATTACACAAACTCCCTGAATTTGCTCCGTCCTAGGGAAAAGTTCTCTGCTCTGAAATTCGGGTTTCCTATTCCTCAATCATGTGCCACAGGACCCCCTCCTTTAGAGCACCTACACTGCAGCTTCCCCAAGAACATCGAGCGATATGAGAAATGCGAACACCCCAACTTTCTTTCAGGTGGGTTAACACATTTCAACATCACATTCAATGAATCAATACTGCTGATTTGATTGTATTCAAATTACACTTTTCTAGGTTGAAGATAAATTTTACTTCATGGAAAACATGCATAAACAAAATAAAGAACGAATTCTCTTCAATATTTAACTTTAATAAATCATAGCAAACAAAATAGTAACCTGAGAGGAAAGAAAATGGGTGTCTTAGAATACACTTACTTGTCCACATATTTCTCTTGCTAGAATAATAAACAGTGCCCCAATAATAGAAATAAAGGTTCCAAAACTTGACTTTTTATGACGCTTAAAATAAGCAGACTATTGCTAAGTACTGCTTAGGAAAATTCCATACAGAGTTCCTGATTCCTAAATCAGGAATAGTGACAACCACCACTTTTATCTCTGGAATCCAGACAGCCATGATTATCTGACAACACCGTGTCCTGTGGCAAGTGAATCTGGGCTCAGGATTCCTGTCAACACGGCATTCCAGAGAGTCAGTATCAACTGGTTAGAGGTGGCATCTGAGATTAAAACAGATTGATATCCCAGTCCTAGTTACTGGAAATTTACTTCCAACAAAAGCTTGTCTTCTTTTAAAGACGACTTTCAAGGATAAAACAAACAAACAAACGAAAACTCACCAATAAGCTTGTTTTCCTTGACAAAACATCGAAACTCAGCCCCAGGAATCAATTCACACCATTTTCGGAGAACAAGCTGTAGACAAAGGACAAAATATTTAATATAACACAACCATATGGTAAGGTCTACTAGGCAATGTTAGGTCAACACTGTATTTTTTTTTTTTTTTTTTTTTTTTTGAGACGGAGTCTCGCTCTGTCGCCCAGGCTGGAGTGCAGTGGCCGGATCTCAGCTCACTGCACGCTCCGCCTCCCGGGTTTACGCCATTCTCCTGCCTCAGCCTCCCGAGTAGCTGGGACTACAGGCGCCCGCCACCTCGCCCGGCTAGTTTTTTGTATTTTTTAGTAGAGACGGGGTTTCACCGTGTTAGCCAGGATGGTCTCGATCTCCTGACCTCGTGATCCGCCCGTCTCGGCCTCCCAAAGTGCTGGGATTACAGGCTTGAGCCACCGCGCCCGGCCAACACTGTATCTTAATGATTGCCATTATCAAATGTTTTTTAAAAAAGAGGCATCATATAACATTCTTGGCTGGGCATGGTGGCACATGCCTGTCAGCTACTCAGGAGGCTGAGGAAGGAGAATCACTTGAACCCGGGAGGCGGAGGTTGCAGTGAGCAAAGATCACGCCACTGCACTCCAGCCTGGACAACAAGAGTGAAACTCCATCTCAAAAAAAAAAAAAATTCTTAACATGAGATGTAGGGAATAGAGTTGTGATCTATTATTCTAATAACTGCAAGAAAATTGTGCTAAAATTCTATGACAAAATGCATCCTTGTCAGGTAGCTGCCATTTTGAGAGTTCTGACATACAAGCACACCATCAAGAACGTAGTTACATCTTTTCACCACAGTGGCATATGTCTATTCATATGTTCTGCACCCCTTGAGGAATATCAAATAATAAAGTAATTCCAGCCGGGCGCAGTGGCTCACTCCTGTAATCCCAGCACTTTGGGAGGCTGAGGCGGGCAGATCACCTGAGGTCAGGAGTTCGAGATCAGTCAGGCCAACATGGTGAAACCCCATCTCTACTAAAAATACAAAAACTTAGCCAGGCGTGGTGGCAGGCACCTGTAGCCCCAGCTACTAGGGAGGCTGAGACAGGAGAATGGCTTGAACCCAGGAAGCAGAGGCTGCAGTGAGCTGAGACAGCATCACTGCACTCTAGCCTGGGCAACAGAGCAAGACGCTATCTCAAAAATAAAATAAAATAAAATAATTCTAAACTTGTCTACCTTAAGTACCAAGAAGTAATCCTTACTTTGATATAATTATTATTGAGGTTTGTCACTATGAATCACCAAAATAACTCTCTCACTATTTTCTCAATATTTTAGTCAATCAATTCTACCCTTGGCCCAAATCACAAATGGGTCTTATTACTGTAATTAATTATTTAATATATATATAAACTCTCATATACTATAGTTAATAAGTTTCTTCATTCCTAAAAACAGGGAAATTTCAAGGTGGCGACATTTTATGTATTTAAAAAAAGCATGTTTAAGAATGGATGCCTTAGAAATTTTAAATTGCACTGATTTCATTTTTCATTTATTATAAGCCCTTAGTCAAGCCTTATTATCTGATTTTTTAAAAAAAATATGTAATTATTAAATGAATCTGACACTAAAATACTACACAGTTCCTATCTATTAAAAGCCCATACAGGCATATACATACATAATTTTATATATATATGTGTGTATATATATATATGTATATACAGAGAGAGAGAGAGGGAGGCTACAGTGGTTTTACTTAGCAACAAATAAATAAGCAATTGTAGCACACAATTTACTGGAAAATTTGCATAATGTTTATCAAAATACTATTTTGTATAGGTAATACATACACTCTGGTTGATTTTCACAAAACACAGAAGGGCACAGGGAGTTTCTCCCTCTCCCCCACCCTGTCCCTCTGTCTTTCTCCTCAGAGGCAACCGGTGCTATAGGTTTCTTGTGCATCTTTCCAGATTTATCCTATGAACATGTAACTATATATAAAGAGAGAGAGAGAGTACGTGTGTGTGTGTGTGTGTATTTTAAATACACACAGACAGGAGAAAACAATACACCGGATTCTACTTGCAACTTTTTTCATTTGAATTACTTGAAGAGTAACACTTTCCTACACTTTTAAAACTGGGTTTTAAATCTTACACACATGATAATGGTGTCTTTCAAAATGGCAGTAAGAGAGCAAACTGCTGGTAAATAAATCTTGGAGGTAGATGACGACTTCTTAAAAAAGACTGTGCCTCAGAGAAAGGCTAAGGAAATGATCTCTTTCTAGTACCTGGCAGAAGCACCACAGCCAGGTACTTAATAGTTGTTTGCTGCGTGAAGCAATAGCTATGACTATATTATTTAAAGTTATAGAAGTGTTTAATAAGCTGGGAAAATGCTCACACTATGCTATTAAGTGAGGGAAAAAAAATCTCACAAGTTGTATGTAAGAATCTCACCTACAAGCACTCTAAGATCTAGTAATTGGTAGCTTGGTAAGAAGTCACTTAACTAGTAAATTAACTGCTCCATGCATACGGTATAATCCTAAAAGAGAAGTCTATCTACAGTCAACACATTAAAAATTACTCAACGCAGTGAGTCAACAGACCAATTTTGAAAGCATGTGTACATACGTACAAAAGTAGCTAGAAGCAAACAGACACTAAAGACATATTTTTAAAATTACTGCACTAATTCGAATTGGTGTTACAAGACCAACAATGAAATGTAATTTTCACATAAATGTAAAAACGCAATTATGGAGCAAAGATGACCATTCTCTTTTCAACAAACTATGAGTTGTCAAAGTTTTGGAAAGTTTGCATTTTGACAATGCAAGTGCAAGAAGGACCAGGAATGAGAGCTGAAACGTGGAGTCTGCATTTAGAAGAAAGTTAGGCCAGGCGCAGTGGCCCACGCCTGTAATCCCAGCATTTTGGGAGGCTGAGGCAGGCGTTTCACTTGAGGTCAGGAGTTCCAGACCATCCTGGTCAACATAGTGAAACCCAGTGTCTACCAAAAATACAAAAATTAGCTGGGTGGTGGTGGTGCACACCTGTAACCCCAGCTACTCGGGAGGCTGAGGCAGAGAATTGCTTTAGTCCAGGAGGTGGAGGTTTCAGTGAGCTGAGATCGTGCCACTGCACTCCAGCCTGGGCAACAGAGCAAAACTGTGTCTCAAAAAAAAAAAAGGTTATGTTTCGGATCCATTCACGACAGTCGAGCAGTTAGTTGTAGCTAAGAACCTGGTGCAGATCAGGGTATGTGTGTGTGTTTCAAAACTAGGAAAATTTAGAATAAAAATTGAGGTTTACTACGTTTAAACTCATCAAAATTTCTAATGAAGTTGTTTTTTCACTATCCTCTTTTTTTTTGAGACAGAGCTTCACTCTTGTCACCCAGGCTGGAGTGCAATGGCACCATCTCAGCTCACTGCAACCTCCACCTCTTGGGTTCAAGCAATTCTTCAGCCTCAATTTCCCGAGTAGCTAAGATTACAGGCGACCACTACCATGCCCAGATAACTTTGGTATTTTTAGTAGAGACATGGGGTTTCGCCATGGTGGCCAGGCTGGTCTCAAACTCCTGACCTCAGTTGATCCACCCACCTCGGCCTCTCAAAGTGTTGGGATTACAGGCATGAGCCACTGTGCCTGGCCTATCCTCTTATTCTTGTAAGTTATTTGTAAGGTAGTGAACAATATAAAAAATGGTAAAATGCTGAAACAATGAGGTGCAGCTGTGAGGCATAAAAAGGTGTTTGTTTTGTTAAAGGTGTCTGTATATAACCTGGAGCAAGTGTATACTGCATACATATATTTAGTATATATATTCTATACATAATATATTCCTTTTATGTGTATATTTCATAAATTTAAAATTTCAGTGGCTTTAGGTTCCCAAAGAAATTAATCCAAGAAACTTCATTCGTTTCATTTCACTTAAGAATAAATAGCAATTCTCAACACATCTTCATCTACGATTATCAAGGAAAATAAGCTTCTTACCTCATATTCTATACACGGATCTGGAGAATCATCAGTACAATGAACAAACCTTTGGAAGAGGAAAAGGCAACTGAATCTCTTTGTTACTGGTGTCAGTTTATGTACACACGTAACTTATATTTAACATGAAAGTAACGTTTTACTAAAAGCATCCAGAAACAGGCGACTAACTCAAATTCGATCAACATTTATTAAGCCTTATTCAATGCTATGCGTTAGCCTAGGCACCCTGAGATATTAACTCATTTAATCCTCAAAACAATGTTATGAGCAAGACCGTACTTTCCAGGATCATTTCTATAGTTGGTCTAGTATTTGATAACACAATAGGGTGACTATAGTCAACAACGATTAAATTGTACATTTTAAAATAACTAGAGTATAACTGAATCATTTGTAACACAAAGGATGGATAAATGTTTTGAGTGGAACAGATACCCCATTTTACATGATGTGATAATTAGGCATGGCCTGTTTGTATCAAAACATGCAATGTACCCCAGGATGGGTGCAGTGGCTCACACCTGTAATCCCACCACTTTGGGAGGCCAAGGCAGGCAGATCACTTGAGGTCAGGAGTTTGACTCCAGCCTGGCCAACATGGTGAAACCCTGTCTCTACTAAAAATATAAAAATTAGCCGGTTGTAGTGGTGGACGCCTGAAAACCCAGCTAGTTGAGAGGCTGAGGCAGGGGAATTGCCTAAAACTGTGAGGCAGAGGTCGCAATGAGCCAAGATAGCACCACTGAACTCCAGCCTGGGCGAGAGAACGAGACTCCATCTCAAAAAAAACCCAAAAATCAAAAAACACCCATCTCATCTGCTGCATGACTATATACACTTACTATGTACCCACAAAAATTAAAATAAACAATGTTATGAGCTATTATAACCATAGACATAGTATAATCTCCATTTTTTCTGTCAAAAGCCAAAGAAACTAATACCCAGAACAGCCGAAATTCAGTGGCCACACCAAGACTCAACCTGTCTAACCCCCGATTCTCAACAAGGGGAAGAAGGCACTGTCATTGTACACGTTCCCGTTGTGCGCATCTTACAGTGCAGCCAGCAGCCTACTTCTCCCTCAATGTAACGTTGGCCATCGAAAGCCACACAGGTAATTGAATCCATCTCCCACGTGCCATTTTAAAACTCGGATAGATTCATTCAGCCCTCCATTAAGTATATTGCTTCCTCCTCTAAAAATCCTCAGTTTCATCAACAATGTTTCATATCGCTTATTAAATGCCCACCTGCGCCAAAGCTTGGGCTAGGCATTGGGAATGTTAAAATGATGAAGACTCCTTCGTTCTGTATGAGGTTAGTCTGGTGGAGAAAGCTGAAAAGCACACACAATTTTAAACACACTGGAGAAAAAACAGTGTGCACCAAGGAAGAACTGACTGGCTGGCTGCTGTGTGTCGGAGGGGAGCGGTAGTCAAGAAGGGGTCCGCATTTAAAGTACAGACAAACGTGCTAAGGCAGGGAGGGCAGTGAGAGATCTCACGGAGCATTCAATAACTAGAGGAGATCATCTCTGATGGAGTGCAGGACGCAAGGGGGAACTGCAACAGATGGAGCTGGACAGAAACTCTGGACAAAGAGAAGCATCCAGGCCATGAGAGGCCTTGTGTGCCCACCCAGGGCACTTGGACTTCATTATATAGACAATGGGGAGCCCTAAAATCTTCAAGTATGCAAGGGAGATCATTCCATTTAGGCGTTAAGAACATCACTGTGTTCACAGGTACCAGGGGTTTAAAAACATTTTTTAAATCTGTATCACTATGGCATAATGGTGTTGGACAGTTCAGGGGAAGGGCGGCAACGTGGGAGGCAGAGAAACCTGGTAGAAGGCTTGCTGCAATAGCCTCGCGGAGATGAGGGTCTAACTATGGGAATGGGAGTGGACAGAGAAAGGAGAAGCGTAGAGGCAGGAGCAAGACCACTTGGTGACTCACTGAAAGGGAGGGAGCAGAGCTGGCACGGTGGCTCACGCCTGTACTCCCAGCACTCTGGGAGGCTGAGGTGGGCCGATTGCTTGAGTTCAGGCGTTTGAGACCAGTCTAGGCAACATGGCAAAACCCTGCCTCTACAAAAATTAGCCAGGCGTGGCCAGGCGCGGTGGCTCACACCTGTAGTCCCAGCACTTTGGGAGGCCGAGGCGGGCGGATCACCTGAGGTTGGGAATTCGAGACCAGCCTAACCAACATGGAGAAAACTCGTTTCTACTAAAAATACAAAATTAGCTGGGTGTGATGGTGCATGCCTGTAATCCCAGCTACATGGGAGGCTGAGGCAGGAGAATCGCTTGGACTAGGAGGCAGAGGTTGTGGTGAGCCGAGATCACGCCATTGCACTCCAACCTGGGCAACAAGAGTGAAATTCCATCTCAAAAAAAAACAAAAAAATTGGCTAGGCCTGGTGGTGTGCACCTGTAGTCCCAGCTACTCAGGAGGCTGAGGCAGGAGAACTGCTTGAACCCAGGAGGCGGAGGTTGCAGTGAGCCAAGATTCTGCCACTGCACTCCAGCCTGGGTGACCAAGCGACACTCCGTCTCAAAAAAAAAACCTAAAACAACCTAGTTTTCTCTGGAAAGCAAAAATCTCTTACTTCAAATCAAACTAACTTAACGAACGGTACATTATCTTGAGGAGTAATAATCTAAAACTAGAAAACCAGCTTTCGATGAAAATTATTTCAATAAAAATTAAGCTTATTAGTTATTTTATGTTAATAAAAATTAAAGACTGGGCACAGGGCTCACACCTGTAATCCCAACACTTTGGAAGGCTGAGGTGGGAGGACTGCCTAAAGTCAGAATTTGAGACCAGACAGGCAACAAAGCTAGGTCCTGCTTCTACAAAAAATATAAAAATTAGCAAGCATGGAGGCTCACGTCTGTAATCCCAGCTACTCAGGAGGCTGAGGCGGGAAGATCACTTAAGCTCAGGAGTTTGAGATTGCAATAAGCTGTGATCACACCATTGCACTCTAGCACAGAGTGAGACTCTGTTCAAAAATTAAGGTCATGAACTGTCACAAGTTAATAAAAATTAACTATTTTATCCTTTAAAAAAATGCCCTTTCGCCCCCAAGGATCAGCATATTGATAAGTACTACACGTATCTAGAGCTTTCCACTACATGTTTTCTATTATTTAAGAAAATTATTTTTGGGCTGGGTGCGGTGGCTCATGCCTGTAATCCCAGCACTTTGGGAGGCCGAGGTGGGCGGATCATGAGGTCAGGAGTTTGAGACCAGCTTGACCAACATGATGAAACTCCATCTCTACTAAAAACACAAAAATTAGCTGGGCATTGTGGCGCATGCCTGTAAGCCCAGCTACTTGGGAGGCTGAGGCACGAGAATCCCTTGAACCCAAGAGTTGGAGGTTGCAGTGATCTGAGATCATAACACTGCACTCTAGCTTGGGAAATAGAGTGAGACTCTGTCTCAAAAAAAGAAAGAAAATTATTTTTGTATACATATCCAGTATAGAGACAAGTGAAATATTTTAGATTAGATAATCTACATAAGGAGAAAAGGGAAACATTCCAATAAACAGAAGAAACAATAGACCAGAGGTAAAAAAATCACAATCAGGACCTTGGGCTCTGTACTAGTATGTTCTCATCTTAGAAAAGTCAATTACCTTTTGGGACTGGCTCGCAGTTGCCTCAGCAGTAAATGGCAGATGGTACTGGGCGATTTCTAAAGTGTTTTATTCAATCAAATCTGTAGACAACTTGTCAGACCCCTTTTTCTTCCCTGTCTTTATACTCAGTTAACTACTTACTGCACGCTGAACCTCAGGGTGTGTCAGAGCTTCTAGAACACAGGTTTGAAAATGAGAGAGTGGAATGAGATGATTTTTCAAAACACTTCCCCAGAGATTCCAATCCGAAGTGTCCAAGATAGGGACTAGACACATATTTTATTTTATTTTTTTTGAGACACAGTCTCGCTCTGTTGGCCAGGCTGGAGTGCAGTGGCATGATCTCGGCTCACTGCAACCTCCGTCTCCTGGGCTCAAGCAATTCTCCTGCCTCAGCCTCCCGACTAGCTGAGATTACAGGCGTCCGCCACCATGCCCAGCTAATTTTTGTATTTTTAGTAGAGAAGGGGTTTCATCATGTTGGTCAGGCTGGTCTCGAATTCCCGACCTTAGGTGATCTGCCCACCTCAGCCTCCCAAAGTGCTGGGATTACAGGCGTGAGCCACCGTGCCCGGCCCATATTTTAGAAATGGTTATTCTGAGGAGTAGCTGCAGTTCAAGCTCTGTAAGAGGTTCTTGGGAAAAGGGCCAGGAGATGCCTATCCACCAACTACAGGCCTCAGCAGGAAGTCTGCACCATTCTTGGGGAAAGGAAGAAATAGGGAAAAGGAAGGAAGCATCAAACTGGAGCAGCTTGGACCCCAAGCATGGCCTTCAGGGCCGCGGCTTCAGCTGGAAAACTCAGTGTGGCTACCCTGAATCCCACCAAGGTCACTGGAGGACTCAGCACGTCTCCCACGACAAAAAGGCTCCATCTCAAGAAAACAAAACAAAAAAACCACCACCACCAATAAGAAAAATTCCTCAAACTTTTTTCCTGGGTTAGTATTTAACATTAATTTGGAAGATTTCTTTAACTGAAAATTCCAACAGAATGTGGTATTAAAGTCACTAATTTGTAGTCTAAGCCAAAAGGAGGCTCTTACGTTGAATTCGAAGTTCAAATTCTTGGCAGAATAATTCTAGTTACTCCAGCTAGCTATGAAAATTCTAAAATAAACACAAATGTGATTAAGTAATGTTACATTATTTACAATGTAAGTGGCAAACTAAAAGAATTCTCAGGTATAATAATAGCGGCCGGGTGCGGTGGCTCAAGCCTGTAATCCCAGCACTTTGGGAGGCTGAGACGGGAGGATCACGAGGTCAGGAGATCGAGACCATCCTGGCTAACACGGTGAAACCCCATCTCTACTAAAAAAAATACAAAAAGCTAGCCGGGCAAGGTGGCGGGCGTCTGTAGTCCCAGCTACTCGTGAGGCTAAGGCAGGAGAATCGCTTGAACCCGGGAGG
>NW_016808376.1:3912487-3941586 GCF_001698545.2 Rhinopithecus bieti | reverse complement strand
AAAAAAAAAAAAAAAAAATAGCAAAGATTTTATTCCGAAGGAAAAAAAGCAAAATCCCAAAGCCCTACTGTGATGAAAGCTACTATGAAATTATGCTAGCATATTTTCACTACACTTTAACATTAGCCAGTTAACAGGAATTTTGGAAAGCAATGTCACAGACACAAATTTTTAAAAAGGAAAGGAAAAAAAAGGAAAAGAAAAAATATTCTACCCCCAAACTAAAGAAATATGCTTAAGTAGTAATGATGACTAATCAGAGTGTTGTTTTTTTTCTTTTTTAAGGAACAAAATAATGGCATTCGCAGCAACCTGGATGGAACTGGAGACTATTATTCTAAGTGAAGTAACTCAGGAACGGAAAACCAAACATCGTATGTTCTCACTTGTAAGTGGGAGTTAAGTTATGAAGACGCAAAGACATAAGAATGATGCATTGGACTTTTGGGACTCGGGAAAGGGTGAGGATTGGAGAGGGATAAAAGACTACACACTGGGTACCGTGTACATTGCTTGGGTGATGGGTGCACCAAAAGCTCAGAAATCACCACTAAAGAACATATCCATGTAACCAAACACTACCTGTTTCCACAAAGCCACTGAAAAAAAAAAAAATACAGGGGGAAATACACAGTGTACGTCAATGACAGATAATTACACATCCCTTGTCTTTACTCAGAAGCAAAATAAACACTGAAATAATTTTACCAAAAAATAAAATAAAATAAAAAGAGTGCCATATTTTTTTCTTTTATTACTACCCAAATCATCCTCAGCTTAAACAAGCCTTAGTTTTCTGCCAGTCAAATGGCCTAACTATAAATAGGAATATTTATTATGCCCTGAACATGCCTTCAGACTGACATGCTATTTTTTGTGGAATTCATAATTATAATTAGGCTGGGTGCAGTGGCTCACGCCTGTAATCCCAGCACTTTGGGAGGCCGAGGCAGGTGGATCACTTGAGGTCAGGAGTTCAAGACCAGACTGGCCAACATGGTGAAACCCTGTCTCTACTAAAAATATAAAAATTATCCGGGCATGGTGGCACGTGCCTATAGTCCCAGCTACGCGGGAGACTGAGGCAGGACAATTGCTTGAACTGGGAGGCGGCGGTTGCAGTGAGCCAAGATCGTGCCATTGGACTCCAGCCTGGGCCACAGAGTGAGACTTCCTCTCAAGAAAAAAATAAAAATAAAATAAAATAAGTAAATAAATAAATAATTATAATCAACACACAGTTTCTCTCATGTTGTTCGAAATATTTTGCACACTGAAAGAGGACAAACGGGCCGGGCGCGGTGGCTCACACCTGTAATCCCAGCACTTTGGGAGGCCGAGGCAGGCAGATCACGAGGTCAGGAAATCGAGGCCATCCTGGCTCACACGGTGAAACCCCATCTCTACTAAAAATACAAAAAATTAGCCGGGTGCGGTGGCGGGCGCCTGTAGTCCCAGCTACTCAGGAGGCTGAGGCAAGAATGGCGTGAACCTGGGAGGCAGAACTTGCAGTGAGCCCAGATCACGCCACTGCACTCAGCCTGGGCAACAGAGCAAGACTCTGCCTCAAAAAAAAAAAAAAAAAAAAGAGGGCAGATGTAGCATATCCAGTGATGAGCATGTCAGAGTCAGTCTGGGACTGTGGGAGGCGGAGGGTGCAGTGAGCCGAGATCGCATCATTGCATCCAGCCTGGGTGACAGAGGAAGACTCCATCTCAAAAAAATTAAAAAAAGACAAATCAAA
The DNA here is from genome assembly GCF_001698545.2 of Rhinopithecus bieti. Taxonomy (NCBI): domain Eukaryota; kingdom Metazoa; phylum Chordata; class Mammalia; order Primates; family Cercopithecidae; genus Rhinopithecus; species Rhinopithecus bieti. The sequence continues at coordinate 3,939,842 of NW_016808376.1, read as the reverse complement.
TTCCCTGACCTACAGTCAAATATATTTCTCCTTCATCATGAGCCCCTCAGAGAAACAATTAACAAATTTATTTTTTCACTCACTCAGCCCCTTTTTCTAAATGCCAATTGAGTATCAAAATTTTTTCTTGTCTACTTAGCCCACTGAAGTCACAATAAAATAATGAAAGCAGCCTGTGACTCAGCAAGTTTAATCACATAGAATGTTTATATCTTGGCAAATAATACAGTCAACACATTTATACGTGTCATATTTCTTTTTTTTCTTTTTTCTTTTTTTTGGCATTTTTAGTAGAGTTGGGGTTTCACCATGTTGGCCAGGCTGGTCTCGAACTCCTGACCTCGTGATCCACCCACCTCGGCCTCCCAAAATGCTGGGATTACAGATGTGAGCCACCGCACCCAGCCACATGTCATGTCAACCTCCACTTTTTAAAGCTTTTTGTCTACAGTAACCATTTGAAGAACAGGAAAGAAAAAAGCAGTAATTAATATTCTAGAGTACATTCTAGGCAGGGAGACAGTATTGGCTGTCTACCCTCCAGGGTTCCCATCTTCAGCCTGTCCAATGGAACCTGGATTGTTCAGATGCTGGGAGCATTTGTGCTTCCTGGTTCCCTCTCTAATCCCTGGGATGCATGTGCTGACTAATCTAAGCAGCCAAGGCACGGGCCTGGACCAGCGGCAACCACATTGCCTGGAAACAGGTTAGAAATGATCAGCTTAGCCCCCCTCCAGGCCTGCTGGACCAGAAACCCTGGGGCCCAGGAACCTGTGTTTCATCTAACTCTCTGGATAACCCTGATGCATCTCATGTCGAGAACCTTGGTCTAACTAGGGGTGTCGAAAGTTTTAGCTTCCCTGGGCCACATTAGAGGAAAAATTGTCTTGGGCCTCATATAAAATACACTAACGATAGCTGATGAGCTAAAAAATAAATAAAAATTTAAAAAATAAAAATCTCAAAAAAAAATCTCATAATGTTTGACAGTTTCTGAATTTGGGTTGTGGCACATTTAAAGCCATCCCAGGCTGCTGCCGCTTGGACAAGCTTGATCTAAACGAATCACAGCAATTCTGCTCCCTTTGCCAGCTACTGGATTAGGCTGGGTAACTGTGACCAATGAGGGCTGAGAGGAAGTCTCCCAGGAGGCCTCCAGGAATGCTTTACTCGTTCGCATACAGAAAAGAATGAGAGGAAACACACCTACCCCTCCTGTTTTTGGTTGAGATACGGTCATGTCTTCGTATGATAGATACTTGGAACTGTAGCAGCAATCTTTTAACCGTTAGGTAAGAAACCCAAAGACCAGGCCACTAAGTCAAGGATTGCGGAAGGAAAGGGCCTGAAAGAGCATGGGTTCCTGGCGACCTTGGTGAGCCACTGAGTATTCCTAAAAATACCCAATCTCCAGACTCCTCTTTAAATAATATATTTTTTAAAATCCCGAGTGTAAGCTATTTTCGGCTTCTGTTAACTCGCAATTCTGACTGTAATATATTTGTTTTCTTGTCAAGTCAAGCCTCAAAATAGTGTAAACAACATAATCTCATTTTTATGTTATATAACTTTATACACATTATATATAACTATGTATTGTAAATTAAATGTTTTCTTCTATTATCTAATATTTTAATGGGAAGTATTTTGGAAAGAATGAATCTATAACTTTATTAAGTGAAAGTACAAAGAACTTTTAGAATGGTGTTATTAAAATTATATTCTGGTTTTAGCTTTTATTAACTAGCTGTGGGATCTTGAACAAATTACTGAACAGATTTAGGCCTCAATTTTCTAACCTACAGAAGGAAAGGGTTAGATCACTGATATGATCCTGTCCAATCTAAGGAACTATACTCCTAATTTAATCTTTCAAGAGCTCTTCAAGGCCTTTGTGACAAACATTCATCTTTAATGAGTTCTATCAACAAGGAATTTTTATGTGATGGCAACACTTCCTGTTATGCAACTGATTTATTAATTGCTAAGCAACTACCAACAATTATTTCTAGACAAAGTGACACATTAGTGGTGCCCAGCTAAAAGGCTGAAAGCCCAGTGCTTGGTATTTGCTCCTGCCAACTCCCAATTATTTATAATAGCAGAAGGATGGCATTCTGTGGGTAAACACTCTAAATCCAAGGCCTCAAACTCACTTGCTGATTTAACTTCCTTGCCATGCAAAAGTCAAAAAGTACAAAACCCAAAACAACAGACTATTATTCATACCATCCACTGGAACATCAGTTAAAAGATAAAAAGCAAGACGTAGCTTAAGAGGAGGCAGTTGATCATTAAACCACAAAGCTGATTTAAAAAACATCAGCCTCAGAATTAAAAGCAGTTTATAGTTAGTTCTGGAAAGGCAAAGGTGTCTTCCCACTCTCACTGCAACTGACACTAAAGGCATATAAAAATCCTTATCAGGGCCAGGCGCAGTGGCTCACGCCTGTAATCCCAGCACTTTAAGAGGCCAAGGTGGGCGGCATCACAAGACCAGGAGTTCAAGACCAGCCTGACCAACATGGTGAAACCCCTTCTCTACTAAAAATACAAAAATTAGCGGGGCATGGCCGGGCGCGGTGGCTCACGCCTGTAACTCCAGAACTTTGGGAGGCCTAGGCGGGCAGATCATGAGGTAAGGAGAAGAGACCATCCTGGCTAATGCGGTGAAACCCCGTCTCTATTAAAATACAAAAAAAATTAGCCGGGCATGGTAGCCATGCCCCTGTAATCCCAGCTACTCAGGAGGCTGAGGCAGGAGAATTGCTTGAACCCTGGAGGCAGAGGTTGCAGTGAGCCAAGATCGCACCACTGCACTCCAGCCTGGGTGACAGAGTGAGATTCCGTCTCAAAATAAAAACTCTTATCAGTTGAATTATCAAGTAGACGGTATTTTCAGTGTAACATATTTTAAGACGTCTTGAAGCATTAGATGTCAAGAAGCTTTCCAACAGAAAAAAGAGGCACAACTTTGTTCTACTTTTCAGAGGGTAGCTACTAGAATGAAAACACTACTGGTTACTAAAACAGACTACCAACACCTGTGCCAAAACAACCAGAGGGTTGACAATTGAATGTCAAACCAACACTTGGTCAGGCGCAGAAGGATCACGTGAGCCCAGGAGTTTGAGACCCAGCTTGGGCAACATAGTGAGACCCCATCTCTATTAAACACACACACACAGACACAGACACGCGCACACACACACTTTTTTTCTATAAAACTAGAACTACCAATACAGGTAAAATCCTTATACAGTAAACATGTAATATAATATAATACAACCACACTCATTGATGGTTACTTAACTTCCTTTTCTTTAATCAATATAATAATACTAAAACCGTATGCCCAAGCTGCACAGCTCAGACGCCAGAGTTGATGCATGACCGTCATGTAGTGATCACGCCAGGATCTACTTCCAAAAAAGGATTCGAGTCTGAAATGGAAGGAACTGGCAGGACAAACTCAACTGGACAGGGCGGAGGTGGCATGCTTATACAAGATTTTCACCCTCGTGCTCCTGCTTCTAGGTTCTGTGATATGCTTTAAAGGTCAGTTTAAAGATGAGTTTAACTGAGATAACTGGTGTGTTTAAGATGTGACAGGAAGAGAAACCTAGAAAAATAGCTGCTATTTGAAGACAACAGAAGCAGCATAAAGAGAGCACTTGCGGCTCAGCAGGGCAGGCATTCCGTCCGCCTACAACACTGACTGCACTGTCAAATTCTTTAGCTATAGAGTGACTGGCAAAGGAAAGAAACAAAGCAATTCCACTTCTAGAAACGTATCCTAAGGAAAAACTTAGGAGACTGCACCAAGAGTTAGCTCAAGGATATTCACTGCAGCTCTGAAGAACAGCGGGTGGGTCAAATATGTTATGCTACAGCTCTCCAGAGGCGCAGCATTAAGGGAATGGAAAATAATGACGAATTTAGACATGTAATGATGTCACACTGGTAAGTGCAAAAGCAGCCTACTAAGAAATATAAACTATAGGCTGGGCATGGTGGCTCACACCTGTAATCCTAACACGTTGGGAGGCCGAGGTGGCACGAGGTCAGGAGTTCGAGACCAGCCTGGCCAATATGGTGAAACCCTGTCTCTACTAAAAATATAACAAATTAGCCAGGTGTGGTGGTGCATGCCTGTAGGGGAGCTTTGAAGAAAGGAGAAATGCACTTGAACCCCAGGAGGCCCAGAGGTTTTGCCAAGTGAAGGCTGAGAGCCACCGTCACTGCGCGCTCCCAGCCTGGGTGAATAAGAGTGAGACCCTGTCCTCAAAAAAAAAAAAAAAAAAAAAGAAGACAAACTGGCCGGGGCGCGGATGGCTCAACGCCTGTTAATCCGCAGCAGCTTTGGAGGCCGAGAACGGGCGGGAATCACGGAGGTCCAGGAGATCGAGAAACCATCCTGGGGCTAACATGGTGAAAACGCCGCGTTCTCTATTAAAAAAAAATACAAAAAAAAACACTAGCCGGGCGACGTGGCAGGCGCCTGTAGTCCCAGCTACTCGGGACGCTGAGGCAGGAGAATGGCGTGAACCCAGGAGGCGGAGCTTGCAGTGAGCTGAGATCCGGCCACTGCACTCCAGCCTGGGCGGCAGAGTGAGACTCCGTCTCAAAAAAAAAAAAGAAGAAGTACAAACTGTAGGATCCCATTAAAAACTCTGTATATAAGTAGAGATAGATATATTTATATTTATTTATAGATAGAATTCTAGAAGTATAAGAACCAATTGTGGCAAGATCATGAGTGCTTTTTTGTTTTTGTTTGTTTTGAGATGGAGTCTCGCTCTGTTGCCCAGGCTATAGTGCAGTGGCATGCGATCTCGGCTCACTGCAACCTCCGCCTCCCAGGTTCAAGCAATTCTCCTGCCTTGGCCTCCCGAGTAGGTGGGACTACAAGTGCACACCACCACACCCAGCTACTTTTTTGTATTTTTAGTAGAGACGGGGATTCACTATGTTGGCCAGGCTGGTCTTGAACTCTTGACCTCAGGTGATCCATCTGTCTTTCCTTCCCAAAGTGCTGGAATTATAGGTGTGAGCCACCACTCCTGGTCATAAGCGCTTTTATATTTCCTGTTTTTATTTAGCTGTAATCCCTAATTTTGCTTTTCTATGATAAACATTTATCAGTTTTATAACAGGAAAAAAATTACTGAAATGATTAATGGGCAGAGATACAGAAAGTCCTTAACATTTTCAGATATTCATTATATGCTATTTTCTATAAAGGGAAAAGAAAGATTTGCTTTAACAGGTCATTTTGGCAATATGAAATAGCTCTGTTATATGGAGCTGGGATTTATAATAGTACTACAAGTAATGGAATTTCATCTATAGAGAAATTTGCACAAATACTGAAACTGTTGACATGAGAGAAGAAGAGATACTTACGGCTGAGTGAAGTCACGAGTGATGAAATCAGAACTCTTGAAAAGTAGAAAGATGTCGCTGAGGGTTTTACATTTCAGAGAACTATTCATTGCTATCCAATATGCATCCTAAAGAATGAAGCACATGCTATTTAGTCCATATTCCATGTTGGCTGCTACGAATGCTCAGGCCTATAACAAAATCAATAATGCATATCACCTCAAGGGTTTAAAGAAGAAAGTCAAGTAAATGTCAGCAGTACTGTCAAATGTTAAATTATGCTTAACAGCAAAGACCACCACCATTGCATTTCAGACACTCGGTTACGAACACTGAGATGTCAGGGTCCTCACATTTCAGCCCAGGCCTAAGTACTTCCCAATGTTTTTCTTACTGATAGTAGAAGAGAAGAAAATGAAGTGTCAGAAACATTGACATTTTGGCTACAAGATTAAGGTGGTAAAGAAATAGCTTGACCAGTTACTCTCCAAGAAAAGAGAGATCAATTTCCACCTTTCCCGTTTCTGGGGAGTGGCAGCCAAACACCTGAACTTTGGCAGCTGGAGCTGTTACACCAACATCTATCAAATTTGAAAGAGAAGGAGGTGAGCTATTCTGAACCACTACAACTTTAAACGGTAAATGTCTCATACATAAGAACAAAAGGCAAATGCAAAGTAGACACAAAGCTCAGTGGAACATGACTAAAAATTTTTTGGCATGTTTCTGAAAAGGGCAGAGTATGAATTTCCTCAGAATTCTAAAACAATCAGCAACACAGGAGGTGGAAACTACCTTTGGCAGAATATATGGTATTTCACAGACCCAGGAAAGTGTATAGCAAAATCCGGAAAGTAAAATCGTAGAGGGAAATTAATAATAAATTCCACGGTATTTTTCCTAGAATTAGGAATATAATTAGACCCTCTGTAGGGGTATGAAATGAAATAAACAGCAAAACAAAGAACACTCAAACAGTAAGAGAATTACTTATGTGGTCCTACCCTTGGGGCACTCCAGTTAAGCTTAGGAAAGACACTGCCCCCGAGGGAATTGATAGCTTCCTGGACTTGAGTGGCAAACTCAGGAAATTCTGGAGCCTACAGAGAGAGAAGAAATCATTGGGTACGTCAATATCATCACAGTATCTATGGAAAACAGGATCAAAATCTCAAGGTTATAGCTGAGGGTGTTTAAACAGAATTTAGAATACAAATTACTATCAGAATTTCCGAACTCAGCTAAATAAAATCAGTGATCAAGTACATTTACCAAAAAGAGAAATAAAATAATCAGCTGCTTAAATGGCATTTTCCAGACAATCAAAGCCTGCAAAGCTGAAATGACAATCACTAGGTTTCTGAGGATGTGAGGAAGGAATGAATGGTTCTCTGTACACCGACGTAAAACAAGTATTCATCAAGAGAAAAGAGACAGGTGGAATATCACCTGTAGCAATACTCCAGTTGTCAGAGTTGTCAGAAATAACATCCCTGCTTGAAGAGCTCGAAGCCCTCCCACTTGTAGGGAGAGTCCTAGACATACAGCATCCCCCAAAGCCACAGAGACAATGAAAAATAAATGACGCGGCAAACTGTATTTAAACACTGCTATTTCCAGACGTGTTTTAAAACAAGCAAAACTCAAAATCTGAAGCTCGGTCAAGTTATAACGTTCTTTCCTTTCTGGATGATTTTAAAAATGTATATTTTATATAAGCAAGTGACCAAAACATTCTGTATGTTTGTTTCAACCCGGAAGTGTACTGCTGTTACACAGGAACTTAAGCCTGATGTCATAATGTCCTGTCACTATCACAGAAGCTTATGGACATAAGCAAGAAAAAAGGTAAGTAAGAGAGGGGGAAGTGGGGCCCTCAAGAGGCATAAGAAAACAAAAACATTAACAGATTCTCCACGCGGTCATTAATTTCTATTACATCCTGTAAAGTGGATTGCTGCCCCCTATTGGGCAACTATGAGTTTTGAAAAAAATCCAGTAACCAACTTCTTCCATAGGGAAAAAAAAAGACAGACTACATCTTTACTTAACTAAACTACACATTCAAGATTACATCAAATAGTTATGTGGATCCCCAAGATCTAACCCAGCTATGTGAGAGAAAAAAACTGTGACAAGAGTCTGAGAAAAGACCAAAGAAATGAGTTTTAAAACATGGTCATATATCCCCCAAAACAAGAAACAGCTTTGAGCAAAAGGCTAGGGAAGAAAAATGAGAGCTTAAGGCCCAATTAGGCTGCCTTTCTTTCTGTTACAGATAAATCTGACCTCTAGCCTGGTTAATAACAGTATCTTTTAATTACTTGATTGGCTGCTCCTCTATCTATCTTCCACTAGACGACTTCAGCTTAGACACATGAAATGAGACTAGAGTAATTTAGAGAGGCTTTCAAAATGAACAGCAGCACTGAGTCCCTGATTTTCCATTCATCTCTCCCCACCCAAAGCAATTATGATTTATGGGAGGCCATTTCCTTACAATTGCCTGAAGCGGCTGACGTGGCTCCCCTACCGCTCTAGCCGTAAACCCCACTCCTGTGAGATGGGCACTGGCAGTATTCCCTACGAATGGCATTGCTGCACAAACTTTACAACACGAAAGGATTCAACCTTCAAAGACAAAGCAATTTCATTTTCCTATCCCATAGAACTTGACATCTAAGGATTACTTTGTATGTATGCCTTTTAAAAGATGTGATCAGTTCCTTCAAATCCTCAAAATTACTCAACTTTAGGATAACCTACCATAAGAATCCTAAAGCAAATTTAAATTATAGAAAGTTTATGCACAGTCTGAAGTGGAAGCCTATGTACTGTTTATATACAGTACAATCTTCTAGGTTATCTGTTTTTAGCCAGGTCTGTGAGCTACTTTACAACCTGGCAAATTCTAGGTAAGTGACAGTGACATGAACTAATTCTTATGGACGTGTAATTGCTGTCTCACCTGGAAGGGGTCCAATTGTCTTTTCTCCCATACTGCAGGGAGGTAAAACCAGTTTTGCCTCATTTATATACCTATTTCAATATTCCTGATCTACAAATATAACTTTTCTTTGGATTTTCTTTTGAACCAGTTCTAACGTCTGGTTCCCTCATGCGTTAAATAACATCTTCAACATGCATTAAAGAGTTTTATATGAGTCATGATTTTTACCATTTTCTATAAATGATCTATCAAAATCAGGGAACTAACACTGACACAATAGAGATCTTATTCAAAATTTGCCAAGTGTTCAAATAACGTCTTTTACAGAAAAAAAAAATTGAAACTTTTTTTCTGGTCCAGGCATCCAGTCTAGCTAGAATCATGGACTAAATCTAGTTATCAGGTCTCTAAGATTATATCTTCTTCAATCTGTGGCAGTTCCTCTCTCTGTTGTTCTTACCATTTATGACCTTGACGTTTTTGAAAAGTTCAGGGCAACTACTCTATACAATTTCTAGAAGTTGAGTCTGTTGGATGTCTCCTCCCAAGTAGACTCAGGCTGTGCAGCTGTGACAGGTGGTGTCCTTCCCATGCATCGTATCGGGAGGCATGCGTGACAGGTCTGTCCCGTCACTGACGAGGTTAATACTGATCACTTGGCTGCCAGGTCTTTCCATGGTAACATTACTATTTTTCCTTTGCGCAAACAGTAAGTAATTTGGGTGAAGATACTTTGAGAAGATGGAAATATCCTCTTTCTCACTGTATATTCACCCACTAGTTTTAGCATTTATTCAATCAAATATTATTACCATGGTTGCCAAATAGTAATTCCTAATTCCATCACTCCTTCTACATGTATTAGTTAGTGCCTTTACTACCATAAAGACAAGCTTCCTTTCTTCCCCACTTAATCACTTATGTATGTCACTATGGGATCAGCAATTCTTATTTTAGTCAATAGGTCATAACCTATTCCTACTACTACACACGGAGTATCCCTTATCCAAAATGGGTAAGACCAGAGGTGTTTTGGATTTCAGAATATTTGCATACACATAACGGGGATGGGACCCAAATCTAAACACAAAAGTCATTACGTTTCATATACACCTCATGTACATGGCCTGAAGGTAATTTCATTTTCCCTTGGGGAGGCTGATGAGCTGGGTTATGCACATACATTGTGGCTATCCCTGTCACATGAGGTCAGGTGTGGAATTTTCCACTTGTGGTGTCATGTCAGGGCTCGTAAAGTTTTGAGAGCTAGGCATAGTGGCACATACCCGCAGTACCTGCTACTCAGGAAGCTGAAGCAGAAGGATCACATGAGCCCAGAAGCTTGAGTGCAGTCTGGGCAACACAGTGAGACCACCCAGTCTTTTAAAAAAGTTTTGGATTTTGGAGCATTTTTGATTTTGAATTTGGGGATTAGGAATGCTCAAACTGTAGTTGTTATGATGCTCGTATTTTTAGACACGAGAGCCCAAAGCTGGCTTCTGGTATCTTTTTGTCATTTCCCATCATTGTTTCAGCACTTCCATAGTTCCTGGCACAGGCTGTTGCAGGCTCATTTTTACTTTCCCAACCCAAGTACGGAATATCTCCAAGAAGCTTCAATTTTGTTTAGTGGAGATTGGTATTTAGAAACCAAGATCAAGGCATCAGGTGTGCTCACTGCTACCAGGATGTTACATGTCAATGATTCTAAAACTTCTTAGTGAACACAGTTTGGTAAATACACACACACACACACCTTTATATTATTAATTGTTGTATCTATCATCTATACATATTTTATTTTATTTTTTTGAGACAGAGTCTCTCTCTGTCACCCAGGCTGGAATGCAGTGGCACAATCTTGGCTCACTGCAACCTCCACCTCCTGGGCTCAAGCAATTCTCCCGCCTCAGCCTCCTGAGTAGCTGGGATTACAGGTGACTGCCATCATGCCTGGCTAGCTTTTTGTATTTTTAGTAGAGACGGGGTTTCACCATGTCAGTCAGATGTGAGGTCACTCCCGATCTCAAGTGATCCACCCGTCTTGGTCTCCCAAAGTGCTGGGATTACAGGTGTCGTCAGCCACCGCGCCAGGCCCATCTATACATATTTAAAAACGAGTTGATACTGATACTCCCCACCACTATTAAGATTCAGGTCAGATACCACTTGTCCTGTCAGGCATTCTGGTGCCCTCAGCTGTAACTACTCTCTCTGATCTGACAGCACTGTCATCTCCCGCTGCCTGTGTCACCTTTCCCCTGGTTTACAAACTCCCTAATGGTGGAAATCAAATCATACTCATCTGTGTTCATCTCACAGAATCCAGTTTAGTGCCCGAGTATGGCAGATAAGTGACATTTACATGACATGGAATGGAATTTTCATAAAAGGAGAGTGATCTGAATGGCATCTGGAGTAAATGAAACACGCGAACTTTCCACTTAGGCATCTGCTGGCAGGCTTCCCTTTTTACACCTAAAGCAACATGTCAGTTTTGAGCAGCTCCACTTCTTTTTTTTTTCTTCTACCCTGGCAATCATATCTCTTTCATTAAAATAAACAAGTTCTTCTTATTTAGAGCTAGATTAGAACAAACCCTCCCACAAAGCTGGTTTTCTATATTTCTGCCTTTACATTTACTTGTAAGGAGTTTCACTAAAACCTTTCCCTTTTAACTCAAGGTATGAGGAGTTTCGTTCACCTATTTTTAGAAATAGATCATCTGCTTCACTCACTCCTTTAAAAATATCTTCATTTAAAAAATTTTAGGTTAACTTTCACAATGGCACTCTTATCCTGAAACACTGTAACATGCTTGATAACTTCTACATTTTTATGTAAAACACTGGTAAAAGTCACATATCTCTCTACTCTCGCTTGAAAGAAACAGTAATTTTTATGCCATTTAAATATACTTGAGGCCAGGCGCTGTGGCTCACAGCTGTAATCCCAGCATTTTGGGAGGCCAAGGCGGGCATATCACCTGAGGTCAGGAGTTCGAGTTCACCCTGGCTAACATGGTGAAACCCTGTCACTACTAAAAATACAAAAATTAGCCGGGCTTGGTGTCAGGTACCCGTAATCCTAGTTACTCAGGAGGCTGAGGCAGGAGAATAGCTTGAACCTGGGAGGTGGAGGTTGCAGTGAGCCAAGATCACATCACTGCATTCCAGCCTGGGCAACAGAGCAAGACTCTGTCTCAAAAACAAACAAACAAAATAACTCACTAACTAAATATAAATAAATACACTTGAATAAGGAAATACAGATTTTCACTTTAATTTATGTTCCAGAGATTTAGGAATCTCAGAGGTTAACGTTAGGCATAATTCCTTCTTGCAGAGCATCAGAGCTTAACAGAAATAAGTCAAGGCATCAAATATGCACTCGAAATATTTCCTTTGCAATTAAAGGGGAAAAGGGCAGATCATGTTTGCCTGCTAAATGAAGCTTCAAGTCATTTTTCAAAATAAAAACGACAGCCCACAGGGAAAATAGTAGATGAAATGGCGACTAACTAGGAATTTAGAGAGGTACGCACTTAAACCCTGGCACTAACCCTTGTGTGACAGTGTGAGGCTGGCCCCACGCTGAGTCTGCTGTGCTCTTACCGTAAGCGTGGCTGTGTTCTCATCATCAGACCACTGCATGAAAAAGAGGAAAAACAAAACATTAAATTTAAATACTGCACTGGGCTTCAACCAGCAGTGCTCCATGTAAAAACTAAAGACATCTTTTCCTGAACACAGAGTATATGTGAAATATATGTCAAAGTAAGATTCTCATGCAATTTCTCATTTTATCAGATGTAAGATAAGATCTAAAAGTCAGAACCATCTCAGAGATCATTTAAATTACAACAGTCTATAGAACAGATTATTTTATTTGGTACCAACCTGTATTTCTTCTGCTTCATCATCACTGTCTGGCTGAGAATGTGTTGGTGGATCGTCCCTAAAAAAACACAAACAAACATCAAGAAAGAAAAGGACTTGGGTACTGTGTGGTCCTAATTTCAGGGGTACTGAGTAAATGTTTAAAATAGCCTTAAAATTAGGCTAGGTGTGGTGGCTCACACCTATAATCCTAGCACTTTGGGAGGCTGAGGCAAGTGGATCGCTTGAGCTCAGGAGGTAGAGATCAGCCTGGGCAACATGGCAAAACCCTGTCTCTACAAAAAAATACAGAAATTAGCTGGGCAAGGTGGCATGTGCCTGTAGTTCTAGCTATTTGGGGGCTGAGGTGGGAGGATCGATCACTTGAACACGGGAGGTCAAGGCTGCAGTGAGTTAAGAACATGCCACTGCACTCCAGCCTGGATGACAACAAAAAACACTGTCTCAAAAATACATAAATAAACAAACAAACAAACAAATAAATAAATAAAAATGAAAGCCTTAAAATTGGAGAACAAGGCCAGTCATGGGGGCTCACACCTATAATTCCAGCACTTTGAGAGGCTGAGATGGGAGGACTGCTTAAGCCCAGGAGTTTGAGACCAGCCTGGGTAACACAGAGACTCTGTCTTTACAAAAAATTAAAAATTAGCCAGGTGTAGAGGAGAACACTTGTGGTCACAGCTATTCAGGACACTGACGCAAAAGGATCCCTTGAGCGCAGGAGTTTGAGGCTGCAGTGACCTATGATCGCACCGCTGCACTACAGCCTGGGCAAGACAGCGAGACTCTGTCTCAGAAAAAGAAGAAATAAATAAATGAGAGTACACTTGCATGAAGAGCTGACAGAATAAAACCCTTCTGTCCTGTTCTCAGGTATCATTAAAAACGAGGGAAAGAGAAAAAAACTCCATCTCTGATAACACTGAGAATCATCTAGACTCTGAAACTCAGTATGTGAGAAAGTTTTGTCAAGAAAGGGAAGATTGAATAGGATAAGGAAAGACACCAGAAGCGAATGTCTGAAGAGCTGTCTACACAGATGATGGAACTACTCTGGGGGCAAAACCAAGAATCTTTTCTTTGTACAATGAAAACAGAGTGTGCGGGCTGGTGTCAGGAATTAATTCTGGATCTAGACTGAACCACAGCAAAGGGTAAGAGAGGGGAAAATAAACAGGCACACTGTCTTTGAAGAAGACAGAAGCAAAGCAAGGTGTGGAGTCCGAATCAGGGAAAAGGAGTTGGACTGGCGGGAGCAGGGGACAGCAAAAAGACAAGGCAGAGAAGCTATAAGTCTGCCTTTTTTCATAGTCCAGGACACACAGCCCTCCTGCACAGATAACTCACTATCTTTCCATGCCCAGCTATCACTGGACCCTCAACTGATAGAAAAAGGCAAGTGAGCTCACTGCAATACTGCACAAAGCCTTCTTCAGGACACAACACAAATACCATCTTATAAAATCCCCAGCAAGCCTTTGTCTCCCCACAGTCAGCTACTTTCTTGCTGACCTGCCCATTGCACCCTTGCAACATATTTTCATACTTTCTCTAATAAATCTGCCTTTCTCTACATCCAACTATCATGGTAAATTCTTCTTACTACCCACATCACTAGCCCCAGCTAGTCGCTGATCACCTGCAACACAAGGGCTGAAAAGGGCCACCCAGCAGCTCATCTTCATTGCCTAGAGGGAATCAGAGGCCGAAAGAACTCAGAGGGAAGACTCAGAACACCACCCTGGCCCCTCCTTAACACACAAGTACGAATAACTAGCCTGGGAAGAACTCATATCATTGAGAAAAATAATCGTAAGAACCAACATAGCAGTTATGCAAAGACTAAAGAAGGAAAAGGAAGGGGAAGATTCTGGTTAAACATGTGCTTTTATCTCTATGTTCCCTCTGGAAACTCTACTAAAGTGAGAGGAAAGATCCCAAGGACAATACTAAGTGAAAAGGAATCAACTATAGAAGAAAGATGGCAACCACAGTTTGGAAAACAGAAAGCCAAGGGGAGGGATAAGTCAAGGAGCAAGAGGTTAGAATTTAGAGTTATCCTGGAACATGGAACTGAAGCTCTGACGTCCATCCAGGGAGCAGTGAGACACATCCATCTCCTTGCCCTGCACACCTTAGCAACGAATCCTCCTCAGCCCCTTTGGGCAGCAGATTTATTCTCTGGAAAAAATGAACTCAAGAGGGTTCAGGTACACAACGGCCCAGATGAATACGGGGGTGAAACGCTGGACTGGACTATGATGAGAAGTTATATGAAAGTCAAACTGAACACTGCGACCCCTAGTCCCCTTCCTCCCACCCTGCTCCCACAACACAGACAGATTAAAGGATTCTTCTGGGCAGAAAGTGAGCAACCCCAGAGGACACACCATTATCTGGGAACCTTCCATCAGTGCTTGCTGCCTGCTGGCACCCTCAGGCATCAAGCTGCACCCAGGTACACAAAGTTTGCAAATGTCTGTGTGCGTCCTCCTCACTCCTAAATATGAATGAAGGCCTACAATGATTAGAAAACAGAAGAAAAACTCCAAGATGAAAAGTGTTTTCAAAAAGGAGAGAAAAAAGGGGCATGAAGAAAAAAAGACAACAAAGGGACCAGATGAAAGAAATTTTTAAAAACCATTAATACCCTGGAATATAAAAGATGTCACATCCATTAAGGGAGAAGAGGAGGCTATAAAAAAGGAACAGAGGAACTCGTAGACACTGAAAACATGACAGTTGAAATTTTAAAATTCAACAGAATGGAAAAACAATTACCTAGAAAGTAGAACAAAAAAGACAAGGGAGGAGAAAATAGAGAAGAAGTAACAAAATTCAGAGAATTAAGCCAAAAGATCAAACACCAAAATAACAGGAGGTTCAGAAAGAGAAGCAAGAAATTAGAGGAAATTATCAAAGATTCTTTTTTAATAGCTCAAAACAGGAAAATTTAAGTCTTTAGAATGAAAGGGCCCACCAAGTACTTAACACAATAAATGGAGAAAAAAATACCTTAAATGGGCAAAAATGGACACAATAATGCTTCCAATCTTTTTTTTTTTTTTTTTTTTTTTTTTTTTTTTTGAGACAGAGTGCGCTCTGTTCGTCCATGCCGGCCAGACAGGGGAGCAATGGTGGAATCTCAGCTCACTGCAAGCTCCGCCTCCCGGGTTCACACCATTCTCCTGCCTCAGCCTCCCGAGCAGCTGGGACTACAGGCACTGGCCACCACACCCGGCTAATTTTTTGTATTTTTAGTAGAGACGGGGTTTCACCATCTTGGCCAGGATGGTCTTGATCTCCTGACCTCGTGATCCGCCTGCCTCAGCCTCCCAAAGTGCTGGGATTACAGGCGAGAGCGATCGCGCCCGGCCACGCTTCCAATCTCTTTAGACATGCCCTTTGACAGAGTGACTTTGCCATTCTTCCCATCTAGAAATGGCATTTATTTTCCCATTCCTCTAATTCAGACTGGCTTCAAGAGTCATTCTGGGCTGGGCGTGGTGGCTCATGCCTGTAATCCCAGGACTCTGGGAGGCTGAGGCGAGTGGAACACTTAAGGTCAGGAGTTCAGGACCAGCCTGGCCAACATGGAGAAACCCCATCTTTACTAAAAACACAAGAATTAGCTGGGCGTGGTGGCGCGCACCTGTAATCCCAGCTACTTCAGAGGTTGAGGCAGAATTGCTTGAACCTGGGAGGCAGAGGCTGTAGTGAGCCAAGATGATGCAACTGAACTCCAAGAGAGAAACTCTGTCTCAAAAAAAAAAAAAAAAAAATACAGTGGGCTGTGTCTTGGAAACCAGAGGGCAATTTTCTGCCACATGAAGATAAAAAACTACTCCCCATCAGGTCTAAGAGAAGAATAAAAATTTTTTCAGACATGCAAAGACCCAAAAGCTTTTCCTTCTATGCATTCTAGAGCATGTGCTCCAATAAAGCAAACCGAACAAACCAAGAGAAACAATAATGTGGAATCCAAGGCACAGAAAATTTAGCACAGAAGAAAAGTCCCAAGTTGACAAGTGTACACCAGACCTGCAGAACTGCCAGCTCCAAAGGGAACAGGAAAATGGAAGATTGCTAAAATGAGATCTCCAGGAAAAGAAAAACGCAACTGCTAGGTTTGGAACTGTACTTGAAGGTTTAGAAAAATAGCTAAAAGACCTATGACCTGTCTATTGCAACATTTGTAAGATACTAGTGAGAGACACAAAAAATAAAGCACATTTTAAAAACATGATTATTGGTTCCAGGGAAAACAAAGTTATTTCAAAACAGAAAAGATAATCATAGCACACAATGTGGCTCTGTAGTCAGTGGTAATAACACGGTATTGTAAACATCGCCTACTGATTTCACCAAAAATTGTAAGGAAGATAAAGAGGACAGGCACGGTGGCTCACGCCTGTAATCCCAGAACTTTGGGAGGCCAAGTGGGTGTATTCCTTGAGCTCACGAGTTCAAGACCAGCCAGGGCAACATGGCGAAACCCTCTCTCTACAAAAAAGTAAAATTAGCCAGGCATGGTGGCACATGCTTGCAGTCCCAGCTACTCAGGAGGAAACACGGGAGGATTGCTTGAACCCAGAAGGAAGAGGTTGCAGTGAGTCCAGATCACACCATTGCATTCCAGCCTGGGCAACAGAGTGAGACTTTGACTCAAAAAAAAAGATAAAAAGGCTGTAACAGAGCTAAATCTTAAAACCTACAAACATCATAACGGAAAGTCAAGAAATAATACTAAAGATGGAGATAATATTAAGAAATATGAGTGTCAGTATATTAAGAAATATGAAGCTACAGGGAGTAATTCCATTCACATCTGCTGAGGGTATAGTGTGTGCTGAGTGTTTTACCGAGTAGTAGTAATCACTGGAAAGGCATACCATATCCTCCTCTGCAGATCAAGAAATTAATAATCTGGCTTATCAATCAGTCTGCTGTGACTTTGGTTAACGTGTGTCAGTTCCCCAATTTTGTTTGTTTGTTTGTTTGTTCTGAGACAGAGTCTCGCTCTGTTGCCCAGGCTGGAAAACAGTAGCACGATCTCAGCTCACTCCAACTTCCACCTCCCAGATTCAAGCGGCTCGCCAGCCTCAGCCTCCTGAGTGGCTGGGACTACAGGTGTGCACCACCACGCCCAGCTAATTTTTTTGTATTTTTAGTAGAGATGGGGTTTCACCACGTTAGCCAGGATGGTCTCAATCTCTTGCCTTGTAATCTGCCTGCCTTGGCCTCTCAAAGTGCTGGGATTACACGCATAAGACACTGCGCCCAGCCTCATGCCCAGATAATTTTTGTATTTTTACTAGAGACGGGGTTTTGCCATGTTGGTCAGGCTGGTCTCAAACTCCTGACCTCAGGTAATCTAACAGCCTCGGCCTCCCCAAGTGCTGAGATTACAGGTGTGAGCCACCGCACCCGGCCTTCCCCAAGTTTTAATCAACTCTTTGTAATTCTTGCTTTTCCAGATTCACAAAGCTAAGAACCAGTCAAAGCTAAGAACTGTTCTATAGTGGAAATGCTAACACACTGTCAGCATGTGAGTCCATGCCCAACGGGCCAGCCTTTCTCTCTTCCATCTCCTTTCAAATGCCACATAACATTTTTAAATGCAACATTATCTTTAACATGGCTTAACTAATCTTACAATATAAGATGAAATATTAAAATGTATTCTACCACTCTAAAATCACTTACCATTTTGTTAATATAACAACATACATTTTGAAAAATATACTTATTATCAACGTATTCATATAGTTCTTCAGAACTTATTGCAGTGCCTACTGTAAAGTATGACAAATTTTATTCACTGTAAAAGGTGACAATGTATGAAAATATGCAAGTTTGGCTGGGCACGGTGGCTCACACCTGTAATCCCAGCACTTTGGGAGGCCGAGGCGGGTGGATCACGACGTCAGGAGTTCAACACTAGACTGGCCAACACTAAAAATACAAAAAAAAATTAGCTGGGCATGGTGGTGGGCACTTGTAGTCCCAGCTACTTGGGAGGCTGAGGCAAGGGAATTGTTTGAACCCAGTAGGCAGAGGTCGCAGTGAGCCAAGATCGTGCCACTGCACTCCAGCCTGGGTGACACAGCGAGACTCTGTCTCAAAAAAAAAAAAAAGTACAAGTTTATTAGACTTGGCTTTCTAAGGTAACCCTCTGAATGCAGAGAACTAAATGGATAAAGTATAGTGCTAATATTTAGGATGCTGTATTTTCTATCCTACATCTTACACAGAGCTGGCACACCACAGCAGTGGCTCTGGAGGCAGGCAAGCATAGTTTAAATATCTCAGTTCTACCGCTATCAGCCAAGAACTTTGCATCAATATGCCATCTATAAAATTGGGAAAATAGCAACTACTTCACAGAATTGTGAAGAATCAAAATATAAATCTGCCTAATGTATTTTATAATTGGCGTCTACTGGTTGAGGATCCTATATCCAAAATGCTTAGGGTCAAAAGTGTTTCGGATTTCGCAGTATTTGCATATATGTGAGATATCTGAGGGATGGGACCCAAGTCTAAACATAAACTCCTATGTTTGTTGCAGCACTGTTTGCAATAGCTAAGATTTGGAAGCCACCTAAGTGTTCATCAGCAGATGAATGGCTAAAGAAAATGTGGAACATATACACAATGGAGTAGTACTCAGTCATAAAAAAGAATGAGAGCCAGTTGTTTGCAATAACATGATGAAACTGGAGATCATTGTGTTAAGTGAAGTCAGCCAGGCACAGAAAGACAAACATCACATTTTCACTTATCTGTGGGATCTAAAAACTAATTGAACTCATGAACACAGAGAGTAGAAGGATGGTTAGCAGAGGCTGTGAAGGGTAGCAGGGGACTGTGAAGAGGTGAGGGTTAATGGGTACCAAAAAAAGTAGAAAGAATGAATAAGACCTACTGTTTTTTTTTTTTTGAAATGGAGTCTCACTCTGTTGCCCAGGCTGGAGTGCAGTGGCACGATCTTGGCTCACTGCAGCCTCCATCTCCTGGGTTCAGGCGATTCTCTTGCCTCAGCCTCCTGAGTAGCTGGGATTACAGGCACCCGCCACCATGCCCGGCTAATTTTTGTATTTTTAGTAGAGAAAGGGTTTCACCATTTTGCGCCAGGGTGGTCTTGAACTCCTGACCTCAGGTGATCCGCCCACCTTAGCCTCCCAAAGTGCTTGGATCACAGGCATGAGCACAGCACCCGACCACATACCTACTATTTGATAGAACAAGAGTGACTACAGTCAATAATAACTTAACTGTACATTTAAAAATAAAGTCTGTAATTGGATTGTTTGCAGCTTAATGGATAAATGCTTGAGGGGATGGACATCTCACTCTCCATGACGTGCTTATGTCACATTGCATTCCTAGATCAAAACATCTCATGTTCCCCATAAATATGTACACTTACTATGTACCCACAAAAACTAAAACTTAAATATTAAAATAAAAAAAAATTTATGTGTCAGTGTCATATACATCTTATACACATGGCCCAAAGATAAATTTATAAAATATTCAAAGCAAAAATGGCACTATCTCAGCACCCATCTGGACAGATTTCACATTTTCCAATTAGGGATGCTCAACTCATTTTACTATTCAGCCTTAAGGGAGACAAGGTCAGGAAAAAACTAGAGACCAAAAAGGGACAATGAGGATTAGTGACTGGAAGGGAGGTACCATCTGCATCAGACCCAGTCTGTGGGCTCAGTTCAAGTATCACCTTACTGTAAAGACTTTCTGGATAAGCTCAGCTTACAGTGATTAATTAAACCCCAAATACATTACTTATCAGAATACTTGATGCTTTTCTTTTTTGAGAAAGAAAGGTCTTGCTCTGTCGCCCAGGCTGGAGTGCAGTGGCATGACCATAGCTCACTGCAGCCTCCGATTCCTGGGTTCAAGCCATCCTTGTGCCTCAGCCTCCTGAGCAGCTGGGACTACAGGTGTGTGCCAACAGGCCCAGCTAACTTCTTAGTTTTCTGTAGAGATGGGGCCCCACTATGTTGGCCAGACTGGTCTCCATCTCCTGGCCTCAAGTGATCCTCTTACCTCTGCCTCCTAAAGTGCCAGATTACAGGCATGAGCCACCACAGCTGGTTGATGCTTTTATTCAAAAACATTTTTTGCAACACAACTCAGATATGTATGTATGTATGTACGTATGTACGTACGTATGTTTGACTTGCTAATAAGCCTAGACTCCTACGGTAGGATGCCCAGCTCATCTTATTATGTTAGTATCAAGCTTACTACTCATCTCATACTAGGCATGCAATAAGTGTTCAGTGAAACTGAATCACTGTCTATACCAGAAATGCATGTTGCTAGCCTCCTTTCCCACACCCACTACAGGCAACAAGAATCAAACCAAGCAAGCTTTCTCACTGAACCCTGGATGCAGCTTCGGAATCTGCTACATAGCACTCCAGGAAACCATTACCATTAGATCTGACTTGGCAAACAAGGTAAACTAGACATCATAGTTGGCCTATTCTATTCATTGAATTTAGCAGGTTACCACAGAGAGAAAGTAGGATAAGCATGTTCATTCACTCATTCAATCAATATTTACTGAACCCAGACTGTACGCTAACTTGTAACTGTAAACAAGACTATACCTTATAGAGTCTGGAGAGAAAGACAGGCACTGTATGTGGAAGCAATGGAGGATGAGGCATGAAGAATTAGGGTCCATGGCAGACCTCATAGCCATCTCCCACTTTCTTGCAAAGTACGAAGAGCTTCCGGATAGCTGAACACATGGAGCCTCTGGAGGGTGGCGCATGTAGGGAGGGCATGCAAGATCTGCATCCCTTCCCCCACATCTCACCCTACACATCTCTTCATCTGTATCCATTAATACCCTTTATTTTTGTTTGTTTGGTTTTTTGAAACAGAGTCTCACTCTGTCGCCCAGGTTGGAGTGCAATGGTGCGATCTCGGCTCACTGCAACCTCCAATTCCTGGGTTTAAGTGATTCTCCTACCTCAGCCTCCTGAACAGCTGGGATTACAGGAGTGCACCACCACGCCTGGCTAAGTTTTGTATTTTTAGTAGAGATGGGGTTTCACCATGTTGGCCAGGCTGGTCTCAAATTCCTGACCTCAAGCGATCTGCCCACCTTGGGCTCCCAAAGTGCTGGGATTACAGGCATGAGCCACCACACCAGGGCTGTAACATCTTTTATGAGAAACCGGTAAACCTAAATAAATGTTTCCCTCAGCTCTGCAAGTTGCTGTAGCAAATGAATCAAACCCAAGGAGGGGACACTCATTTCTAGCTGCCTGGTCAGATGCAGAGGGAGAGGAACCTGGGGCTTGCAACTGGCATCAGGATGGGGGGCAGTCTTTGTGAGACCGAGCCCTCAACCTGTGCGATCCGATGCTCCTCCAGGCAGACTGAATTGGACTGGAGGACCCTCAGCTGGCGTCTGCTGCAGAATGGATTGCTTCTTGGTGGGAAGAAAACCCCACACATGTGGTCACAGAGGTCTTCTGTGTTGATTGTGGCGGTGTGAGAGCGCAGGAAAAACGGTATTTTTTCCACTTACACAGACATAAAAGAATACATACTATGTAACTCCACTTATATGAAATTCTAGAACTGACAAAACTAAACTAAGAAAGGGACAAGAGAAACCTTTCTGGGGAATGAAAGTGTTCCATGTTTTGAATGGAGTGATGGTGAAATAGGTGTAACCATTTATCAAAATTTGCCAAGTTGTACGCTTAAAATCTATACATTTTCCGAGGCGTGCGGATCACAAGGTCAGGAAATCAAGACCACGGTGAAACCCCGTCTCTACTAAAAATACAAAAAATTAGCCGGGCGCGGTGGCGGGCGCCTGTAGTCCCAGCTACTCGGGAGACTGAGGCAGGAGAATGGCGTGAACCCGGGAGGCGGAGCTTGCAGTGAGCCGAGATCGCACCACTGCACTCCAGCCTGGGCGACAGAGCGAGACTCCGTCTCAAAAAAAAAAAAAAAAAATCTATACATTTTATCATAAATGTACCTCGTTTAAATTAAACTTAAAATTTTCAAGTTTTTATCTGTAAAAGTAAACTAATCTAAAATTACTAACCTTTCAAAATTCTCAACAGATTGTGAGTTTTCAAAAAGGTTCAACAGACAACGCTTCTCTCAACCTCAGCAAATGACATCTTCATTCATCTAGTCGTTCTATCAGAAATCTGAGAGGAATTCTTGACACATCCCTGTCTTCAAGTTCTGAAGCTGCAAGCTCCCCATCTTTTGAAACCCACTTCCTCCCCCCGCCACTGTCACCATCTTAGTTCAAGCCACTAGCAGGTCTCACCCGGTCCAATGCAATATCCTCCTAACCCATCTTCCATTTCCACAGTCACCTGACACTGTCCGGAAACTGAAATCTGATCAAGTCATTCTCTTGCTCAGAGCCCTTCAATGCCTTCCTGACATTCTCAGAATAAATTCCAGCATCTTTAACATGACTCCCACACACCCCCCTAACCTTAACTGTCCTCCCCCATGTCATCAACTGTGAATCTCATGCCACTTACCCTTCTCTCACTCCCCGTACTCTAGCTACATGACCTTTTCCAAGCTTCTTGTATGTCAAGATCTTCCAGGCCTAGAGCCTTCATTAATGCTGTTGCCCCCATCTGGAAGATTCTTCCCTTCGCCCTTCAACTGACTACACTCCTCCAATCTTCACATCTCAGAGGCTCCAAAGATCCTTCTTCGGAGCACTCCCTGACCTTCCTCGCAATCCTCAGCTCTCCCAGCAATGTAAGGGCAATGACTACCCCATTTTCTGCATAGCACTTATCCCAGTTTTCATGACACATTCTCTTGTGTGTTTGCCATGTTCACCTAATGATAATAAAAGTAGTTACATGTCTTAAGAGCATACAATATACTGGGCATTAGACTGACCATTTTACATATTATCACTTTTTATCTTTGCAATGACCCTATAAAGTAAGTTCTATACTGTCATGTGCCCCATATTCAGACAAGAAAACTGAAGCACAGAGGGAAGGGCTAGAAAATAGCAAAGATATTACTTAAAATTAGGCTGTCTGACTAACGAAACAGCACTATGCCATGTCGGCTTTCACAAAATAGGAAGCTTTACTGTCAACTCTAAAAGGGCAGGATCCTTATGTGATTTGTGGCTTACTGTAAAGCACCACATCGCATCGTTTAACAGTATTTCTTTTTGAGACGAAGTTTAGCTCTTGTCGCCCAGGCTGGAGTGCAATGGCACGATCTCGGCTCCTGCAACCTCTGCCTCCTGTGTTCAAGCAATTCTCCTGCCTCAGCCTCCTAAGTAGTTGGAATCAGAGGTGCCCACCACCAGGCCCAGCTAATTTTTGTGTTTTTAGTAGAGATGGGGTTTCACCATGCTGGTCCGGCTGGTCTTGAACTCCTGACCTCAGGTGATCCACCCACCTCAGCCTCTCAAAGTGCTGGGATTACAGGCATGAGCCACCGTGCCTGGCCCTGTTTCACAGTATTTAACATCAGTGCTTGCCTAAGCCAGAGGCCATGCAAACATCTGGCCAGTTAGAATCATCATAGGAGCTCTTCAATATGTTCACCCTACTGAGATTTACCAATTATTTTCTAATATTAAAAGCTATTTTACTTATACTCTCATTTATATAAGCTTATTATTTATAAGCTCATTTACAAAGCAAATAGGTATATATATTTGAGAATAATAAAACTGGCCGGGCACAGTGGTTCACGCCTGTAATCCCAACACTTCGGGAGGCTGAAGCGAGTGGATCACCTGAGGTCAGGAGTTCAAGACAGCCCGGCCAACGTGGTGAAACCCCATCTCTACTAAAAATATAAAAATTAGTGGGGTATGGTGGCGCACGCCTGTTGTCCCAGCTAGTTGGGAGGCTGTGGCAAGAGAATCACTTGAACCTGGGAGGCAGAGGTTGCAGTGAGCTGAGACTGAGCCATTCCACTCCAACCTGGGTGACAGAGCAAAACAACCCCATCTTAAAAAAAAAAAAAAAAAAAAAAAGTCCGGGCCCAGTGGCTCATGTCTGTAATCCCAGCACTTTGGGAGGCCGAGGAAGGCAGATCACGAGGTCAGGAGATTGAGTAAAATCCCGTCTCTACTAAAAACACAAAAAATTAGCCAGGCGTGGTGGCAGGCATCTGTAGTCCCAGCTACTTGGGAGGCTGAGGCAGGAGAATCACTTGAACTCACTTGAGGCAGAGGTTGTAGTGAGTAATTAGCTGGGCGTGGTGGCAGGCACCTGTAGTCCCAGCTACTCGGGAGGCTGAGGCAGGAGAATGGTGCAAACCCGGGAGGCGGAGCTTGCAGTGAGCCAAGATCATGCCACTGCACTCCAGCCTGGGCGACAGAGTGAGACTCCGTCTCAAAAGAAAAACAAAACAAAAAAAATTATATCTGTAAATATCCTAAAGTTGAGACCTGTCTGACTTTCCTACTGTTTCCTTAGCCTCAAATTACTCAAAGTTAATGAGGCGCTACATTAATAATTTTCCGGTTATTGAGGCGCGATGAATACCAGAAACAGAAATACAATCCAGAAAACCACATTAAAACCCAACAGGCAAAATATGGGGTCCGCTTAGTGTTACTGAAAACACACAATTCTTACTGTATTTCTAGAGTTCCTTCATCCAACAAATGTTTATCAAGCACCTCTGCTGTATCAGGCACTGTCCCCGCCAGCTGGGATGAACAAATGGGCCAAGTCCCTGTTTTCATGAAACTGCATTCTAACGGAACAATTAACAATTGTCAGGTGGAAGTAAGTGTTATGCAGAACACTGAAGGGAGGTCAGGGCATAGGGTTACTGTCAGGCTATTTTAGAAAGGCTGGTGAGGGCTGAACACTCATAACGTGACTTCTGAGCAGACTCGAATGAAAAAATGAGAACTTCACTAAATCCTACGATTCCTCAGTGTTTTCAAGTTTGCATCCAAAAGACTGAAACAAAGTAACTTCTTCCCTTTATTCTATAAATAGGGAAACTACCTGAACGGCTTCTAGAAGGTGGAGGTGGGGCCACGGTAGGTCAATTGTGGGGAAGAAAATGTTGAGGAATTAAATGATAAAGCCGGCCGGGCGCGGGGGCTCAAGCCTGTAATCCCAGCGCTTTGGGAGGCCGAGACGGGCGGATCACGAGGTCAGGAGATCGAGACCATCCTGGCTAACACGGTGAAACCCCGTCTCTACTAAAATACAAAACTAGCCGGGCGAGGTGGCGGCGCCTGTAGTTCCAGCTACTCGGGAGGCTGAGGCAGGAGAATGGCATAAACCCGGCAGGCGGAGCTTGCAGTGAGCTGAGATCCGGCCACTGCACTCCAGCCCGGGGGACAGAGCGAGACTCCCCTCAAAAAAAAAAAAATGATAAAGCCTAGTAAAGCTTTCTATTTGCAACAATGAATTTTTAATCATCAAAATTGAAGGATCTCCAAGAATTTTAATGTGTACTTCCCCCACCCTGCTACCTTCAGAAGGAAAAGTTGTCATCATAACCGTTTTCTAAAGACAGAGATGAAAGGAACTGCTCAATTTCACAACTTGTAATTATTAGAGGGAAAAGTACTTAATGTTGAAAATATTAAGTGAGCATTGACAAGGAATATGAGACAAAGATCAGCACATCATTTTGACTAGGAGAGAAAAAGAGCTAAAGGGAGAGAATGGTGCCTGCGCTAATTCATTCATTTTATGTGCTTCTTTATGATAAAGTTTAATAAGTTTTTTTCTAAAATACTTTACCTTCCTGAAACCACCAGAGTTCCATCATCGAGTAAATAATCCTTCACATTCTGAGGAAGTGGAAGAATGACACTAAAAAAAAACACACACACACTAAAAAAGGCATCATTTTAAAAGATCAACTATAAGCAGAGAGAAAAATGTCCACACTTGATTTTGGATTTATTTAATATAATACAAATTTATTTAATATAAAGTAGAAAATGTTAATGATGTACATTTGGTAGCAGCAGACAAGGAATTAGAATAATATGATTAAATACTGCGGTTCACCTTATTGCCACAAAAATCAGCCAAATCCAAACCACCAGATGGGAATCACAGTATGAAAGTAACAAGCTCAAAAGGATTCTGAGTGAGCACAACATTTCTGTGTCTTTAAGAAATCAGAGACCAGCAGATATTTGCTGCAACACATGAAATGCAGCAAAACAAACCAGAAGATGACTAGCGTTTGGTCACCTTCTAAAGACAGAGGGCAGAAGTAGAGACGAGATCTGGAAACCATTCTTGGGTTGGCAATGGGCACCCACAGCTAAGAATTCATGATACTTTTGGATGTGTCTTGCCGTCATTCTATTCAGCTGATCACCAGAGATAAAAGCTGCTTAAACTGGGCATGCTTTAGCTTAATTTGTTTCAGATAATCATAATTAAGGATGGCAAAGTCATATTTGAAGTCTCTTAAAAACTTATGGGATAATTTGTTTTTTACCTTGAAATAATAAATTATCAAAAGCCCTACCACAGATACCTAAGAGTGCTGGTTTTATTTTGATCTTGAGGCACATACATTTTCAAAAAGTGAAGAGCTTACAGCCTGCTTTCAGGAAGTTAACACAACATCAGTGACTTATATCTCATTTATTTACGGATCAAGTTTTTTTTTTTTTGGCACATTACAAATGGTTTTGTGCACAAAAAAGTATTCATGGGCTACTTCGGTTTTAAAAATAAGTATTTGATTTATCAAAGGTACGGTTTCACATTCAAAAATCTAGTTCTGGCCGGGCGCGGTGGCTCACACCTGTAATCCCAGCACCTTGGGAAGCTGAGGCGGGCGGATCACGAGGTCAGGAAATCAAGACCATCCTGGCTAACACGGTGAAACCCCGTCTCTTCTAAAAATACAAAAAATTAGCCGGGGGTGGTGGCGGGCGCCTGTAGTCCCAGCTACTCGGGAAGCTGTGGCAGGAGAATGGCGTGAACTCCGGAAGTGAAGCTTGTAGTGAGCCAAGATCGCTGCCACTGCAGTCTAGCCTGGGCGACAGAGCAAAACTCCGTCTCAAAAAAAAAAAAAAAAAAAAAAAAAAAAAATTTGGTTTTTCCCCCGG
>NW_016808376.1:3838797-3912355 GCF_001698545.2 Rhinopithecus bieti | reverse complement strand
AAAAAAAAAAAAAAAAAAAAAAAAAAAAATCTGGTTCTTCCTCAGGCTTTCAATTTCATCTAACAAACCTTATTATGTTTGAAAATCTACTAAATTTTAACCAATTTCAAGTGAAACTTTGTAACTTAAAAGTCTCTTTAAAAATTTAAACTATATTTATAAACTACTCAATTTTCTTTTTTAATATGTCTATTGGCTGATTACAAATAAGCCTTTCTAAGTACTTTACTCTCACAAAGCTAACAAACGAAATTGTTAAGTACAATGAATCCAAGGTTCTACCAGACATTCCAATACTATTTAAGAACCTGAAACTTTTCTTACACGTTTTAACTGACCATTCTGAGCCTATTACATATTTTCAAGTACATATCCAATCTTCATTGAATGAAATCATTATATAATGAATCAGCAATTACTGAAATGTTGGCTCAGAAAATCAGTAAGTGCAAACCCCAGATTTTCTATAAACACCTTTAAAAAAACTGAGAAACGAAATTGTATATATTAATACTTGCTGCCTCCGTGATGCTTTGAAGTATTTATACATTGTGGAATGGTTAAATGTAGCTAACTAACAAATGCATTGCCTAACAGAGTTATTTTTGTGATGAGAACACTAACATCCACTCTCCGTTTTTCAAGAATACTATACGTATATCGTCATTATAGTCTCCATGCTATACAACAAATCTATGTACTTGTTCTCGTATCTAACTGTAACTACGTATCCTTTCACCTTCCCAATCTCCAACCTCTGGGGAGGTGGCGAAAAGCAATGAAGCCACCGGGTGGCCTTGGGCAGTGATCACCTTGCGCCTGGGGCCATTCTAAAAGTAGTGGTGGTGAACTCCCAAGCCTAAACTACGTTAATCCACTACTCCTCCCGCCTCCGACCCTCACTGAAACCACAACTGACCCTCCTAGCCAGCACACTCGCTGGCTTGCAA
The DNA here is from genome assembly GCF_001698545.2 of Rhinopithecus bieti. NCBI lineage: Eukaryota > Metazoa > Chordata > Mammalia > Primates > Cercopithecidae > Rhinopithecus > Rhinopithecus bieti. Next base: position 3,911,405 of record NW_016808376.1, on the reverse strand, counting down.
CAGGACGCAGACAACTGCTTACCTACTTCCCTCTCGACACACTCCCTCCCATGCAGTCGCTAAAGGCCTGCATTTTTTTGGATGGCACTAAGATTCGCTCACAAGTCGCAGTTCCCTTTGGCCGGTAGGCCGGGCGAACCCCCTCCCATCTCACCTCTTGATGGTAACGCCTCGGAAGAGCGGGTACCACGCGGAGAACTGGCAGTGCAACACATGCTCCTTCTTCATTCTCCAGCTGCCGCCGCCGCTGCCTTTCCCTCTCTTGCCTGCACCCTCCCGGAACCCTGGGCTCCGGCCCCGGAAGTGCCCGCCGAGCTATTTTGGTTCAAGGACTCTTCCGGTCCCTAAAGCAAGACGGAACACCGAGAAAGGGAAGCGGAGAAGGAGAATCCCAGGGCATACGCTTGACACACACGCACACAAAAAGAGCTTTAGTCTCGAAAGAGGAATTACTGAATTGTTGAGAGAGGAATTTTAAGAAGTTTACAACTCCGTCTTTGCCCTAGACACACGCTGACCCGGAAAGTAATCACCTGAAGCTAGGTCAAAGGCGGGGGTTCTACGGATGCCGGGAGGAGGGCGCGCGCCCATCCTGTTAGCACCGCGAGAGGCGCCGGTGTCTCGAACCGTGGCACCGGCATCGGCTGACACTGCTGTCTCCAGCTAGTTATTTCGTCCTCTTCCGTTCTTCACCCCTACATCTTGGAGTAAGTAACCGGGGCAGGCCAGTCACAGCACAAAATCTCTTTGGGGAGGAGAAGTAGAAGGGCTGAGGGAGCACATCTGCATGGTGCGTGCAGCCGCGCGGTGTCTCCCAGGCTGCGGCTGGGCACGCGTCCAGGCGCCCAAGAGGGAAACTGGGGATTGGAGCGGAGGAGCCTGGGCTACTCCGAGTAAAGAAAGCGGGGAACACCACAGCTAAGTGTTGGTTCCAGTGTAAAGGTTGCAGCATCTGCAGAGGAGTAGAATGCTTGGCAGAGGGAATACCGCCTGTACGATCCTGGGGGGTTCGACTTTGGGAGGAAAAAGGCGAGAGGTAAATTTGAGAAAGTGGAGAAAAAAGGAGACTTGTCTCCTTGGAGCGTTGAATTCGTTTAGTCTGGCCTCGCAAAAGTTATCAACCTGGAAAAAACGCAGATTTTTATCAGTATTCCTGCCAGTGATCGAATCATAAGACTGGAAGAATTCGAATCGAACTTGTACTGTCCTTCTTTTTTCCTTTGCTTCACTCCTGTCACCCAGCAAAGTTCAGTTTTGTTCGTTTCGTTAAAGAGAATGAGAAGTAACCAGCTGCTTTTATTTATTTATTTGAGACGGAGTCTCACTCTGTGCCCAGGCTGGAGTGTAGCGGCGCAATCTCGGCTCACTGCAACCTCCGCCTCCCGGGGTCAAGTGATTCTCCTGCCTTAGCCTCTCGAGTAGCTGAGAGCGCGCGCGCCTCCACGCCGGCTGATTTTTGTATTTTTAGTAGAGATGGGGCTTCGCCATATTTGCCAGGCTGGTCTCGAACTCCTGACCTTAGGTGATCTGCCCGCCTTAGCCTCCCAAAGTGCTGGGCTTACAGGCGTGAGCCACCGCGCCCGGCCTACCAACCAGCCGCTTTTAACCCCTAGTTGTGTCGCTTACCCTACGAGCTTTAGGCTTGCGCGAGGCATCTGTCTAAAGATATCTCCTTAAATGTACATTCTTCCTGGTCCACTTAGTTTTAAATTAGAAACAGCCCCACAGACTGCAGGCCTCTTGAGAAGGGTATTCCTTAGAATAATAAACAGAATTCTCTGCGTATTTTGAGTTAGAAACTCTTCCCCCCAGGAATATATACATTGTTTTAGGTTTTGTTTTGTTTTTCTCAAAAATGTTACTGGCTAAGTGGCTAGTTGGAAGCAGTGCTTTAAAGAATAACATTTTCAAAGCAGAGGTAAATAGATTATAATATTGCAGAGTATGTTGGTGGGGGTTGGACAGTAATGGTTCATTTATGCCTTGATCCGGAATTATGCAGTCCTTTCTATTTTGAGGGAGAGAAGCAATATTGTATATATGTCTGGAGGGTGGTGGCAGAAAGACTTAATGGCAGGCAGGAGCGGTCGCTCAAATAATTGTTTTGATTTGACTTAGAAAGTAAAAAATTGCAGCGGAAGGAGATGTCAGCATCATTGGGGAATTTATTTAGGTCAGATGTTTTCTAATGAAGATAGGAATAAATGTACGGAAGAAAACAGATCCCAGGAACACAGCCCTTCTGCGAGGAGCAGTACTTTAACAGCCCAAGAAACATTTGAGCATAGGCCGGTTGCGGTGCCTCATGCCTGTAATCCCAGCACTCTGGGAGGCCGAGGCGGGTGCATCACCTGAGGTTAGGAGTTTGTCCAGCCTGGCCAACATGGCGAAACCCCGTCCCTACTAAAATTACGAAAATTAGCCGGGCGTGTTGGCGCATGCCTGTAGTCCCAGCTAGTCGGGAGGCTGAAGCAGGACAATCGCTTGAATCCGGGAGGCGGAGGTTGCGATGAGCCGAGATCGTGCCGCTGCACTCCAGCCTGGCAACAGGGCAAGACTCCGTCTCAGAAAAAAAAAAAAAAAAAAAAAGAGTGTAGAGGTTAAGGCAGTTGCAAAGCTTTAATATAGAATTGCAGTTGTGTGTAGAAAAGCAGCTAAGTTTGTAAGCTTAAATATATAGATACTACAGGGAAGGAGTTTTTATAAATACCTTTTATTCAGGCTGTATACTTTAGAAGTGTGTTCAGTGACTTTTTAGTATTACAGTTGGTTTTAAGTAACTTGTTACACATTTAACTAGCATCAGATAAACTGACATTATAAGTAGGAGATGCTCAAATACTTTGAATGGATACAGCTAGATAAGCGTTCAGTGTATTTTAACCACTGTTGTTGTCTTCACTAAGCCATGAAGTCATTGTATTCATCAAGTTTCTCCAATAAAACCTTTCGACAGTGGAAATAGTTGCTTTTCCTCCTGCATGCTGAAAATTCAGTAATCATGTGATTATGGAGGAGGAGATTTATTGTGCAATTCCTAATGAAATAATGAAAAACCACATTTCCTTCTCTGAATCCATGGCATGACTAATCATCCTAGATTAATATTTTCACCTGTCTGCCGGTTTTCTTCACCTGGATGTCTGCCATCATCTCAAACATAGTGTGTACAGATTTGAGCCCTGCATCACCCCTTTTTTCTTCCGATGTCCCAGTCTCCCTTAAAACCATCTTCATGGAAATTAAATGTCACCTTGCCACTGCTACCACTCTACTCCAGACCTGTTATGTCCTGCCTGGACTATTATAAGTGGTTCTTTACAGTCTCATTACTATACATCTGTAACCAATTCACCTTCCCAAGGGTCATTACAGTCAGTTCACTGTTGCTCAACCAGAATTAAACGTGAAGATTATAAACCACCTGGTAAATGATTGCTGGATATCACCAAGTGGCATAATTTCAGTAAACGTTAATTCCTCCCTGCCCACCCCACTGCCACACCTGAAGAGAATGCAAAAACAAACAAAAAAAAAACCCATAAGTGAATTCAATTGTGGGTACCCAAATTTTTTTTTTACTGCAAATGGCACAAAAGAAGGATACATCAGAATATTATCCTTTTTTTTCTTGAGACAGAGTCTCGCTCTGTCGCCCAGGCTGGAATGCAGTGGTGCAGTCTTGGCTCACTGCAACCGCTGCCTGCTGGGTTCAGGCTTTTCTCATGCCTCATTCCGCCGAGTAGCGGGACTACTGGCGTGTGCCACCTCACCCAGCTAATTTTTTGTATTTTTAGCAGAGACGGGGGGCGGGGTGGGGGGTTCACTATGTTGGTCAGTCTCGAACTCCTGACCTCAAGTGATGCACCCGCCTTGGCCTCCCAAAGTGCTGGGATTACAGCATGAGCCACCGAGCCCGGCCAGAATATTATCTTTTAAAAATATAATTTAAAAAATTTTAACTATGACCAAAATTATTAAATATAACTACAAATTATTTGATTCTTTGTTCCTTCTCAATCAAGTGACTTTTCTTTGTAATTTTTCTGCCAGAATGTAGATTGCCACTTTAGACATCCCCAATTTGATGCTTGACTTTAACAAGACAATCATAAAGTAAGTTATTACTGCAAAAAGAAATTAATTCTGTCTTCCACTTAATTTCTTTTTTTTTTTTTTTTTTGTTATTGTTGTTTTGGTTTTTTTTGGAGACAGACTCTCACTCTGTCACTGTGCTAGAATGCAGTGGCATGATCTCGGCTCACTGCAAACTCCGCCTCCCTGGTTTAACTGATTCTCCTGCCTCAGCTTCCCACTTAATTTCTTTCAGAGTGCCTTGTTGATTTCTCTGTTCAATTATTACACTGTTCCAACTGCCTGACGACCCTCTTTGTCAATCAGGAGTTCTGCTTATGATGTGGGCTCCTGCATCTTGTATTTGGTTGAGTATTGTTGATACTAACAATATTCATCTTTATCAGGGAGAGACTAGCCAACATATAATTTCTTGTTAGGATTTTTTGCTTCACTTTGCAGCCTCAGCAGATGGCAGGGATTCAGGTACGGTGATTGAATAATGAGCCTCAGTGCCAACTGCACAACCAGACTTTTGAGTTCATAGTTTAACTTCTGGAATCTAAAATCCCACTTAACTTTTTATGCAGCTGTTGTTACTAATACTGGCATACTGAAGTTGGTGAAAAATTAATCACTTCCTCCCTTTCAGTAGAGGGCTGTACTTGCTGCCTAACCCCAAAATTAGTTTATTTGGTGTTTTCTTTGTTTGTTTTTTACATGGGGTCTCACTATGTTTCCTAGGGTCATCTCGAATTCCTGAGCTCAAGCGATCCTCCCACCTCAGCCTCTACGAGTAGCCGGGACTATAGGCACATACAATGCATGGCAATGGCCCCCAAAACTGCCTCATATCACAACAGTAATTTGTGCCATGCCAGTTAGCTTTGTGTGCTTTGTTGGCCGGCAGTTTTGGGGGCAGAGATCCAATCAAATCTGTGTACGGCCTTAGAAATGTGCTCGCAAATCACCATCGTTGTGTGCGGAGCTGTTTTGGGAGTTTTGGTAGTGGTGGTTTTCCCTTTGTTGTTGTTTTTGTTTTTGTTTTGAGACCAAGTCTCGCCCGGGCTGGAGTGGTGCAGTGGCAGATCTCGGCTCACTGCAAGCTCCACCTCCTGGGTTCAAGCCATTCTCCTGCCTCAGCCTCCTGAGTAGCTGGGACTATGGGCGCCTGCCACCGCACCCAGCTAATTTTTGTATTTTTAGTAGAGGTGGGGTTTCACTGTGTTAGCCAGATGGTCTTGATCTCCTGACCACGTGATCTGCCTGCCTCGGCCTCCCAAAGTGCTGGGATTACAGGCGTGAGCCACCGCACCCAGCTTTTCCTTTGTTTTTTAAAGGAGGAGGTGGAGGAGGAGCTTGAGAACCACAGGGCTTGCCATACACTCAGAATTTCTCCCCCTTTCCCCGGTGTCTCTGCCTTTGTTCATGGGTATCTTCTAGTTGGAATGCTTTCCCTGCACTCTTGGTCTCTAAGCCATGTCTTCACATCAAACTGTCTTTTAAAAATCTTGCCTGGGTGCAGTGGCTCACCCTTGTAATCCCAGTGCTTTGGGAGGCCGAGGCGGGTGGATCACTTGAGGTCAGGAGTTCGAAACCAACCTGGCCAATATGGTGAAACCCTGTCTCTGCTAAAAATACAAAAATCAGCCAGGCGTGGTGGCACGGGCCTGTAATCCCAGCTGTTCGGGTGGCCGAGGCAGGAGAATTGATTGAACCCGGGAGGTGGAGGTTGCTGTGAGCCGAGATTGCGCCATTGTACTCCAGCCTGGGTGTTGCATCGAGACTCTGTCTGAAGAAAAAAAAAAAAGGCTTTATCATTTTCCTCACTGCCTCCCAAGTGGATGTGTGTGTCCCTCCTTTAAAACACCATGGTATAGTGGGTCTATGAGGCAGGTCTTTGCCCCAGATGTACTTGCTAAACTGTAAAGTGCTCAAGGACAAGCATAGTGGTCAGTGTGCACTGAGTATATACACAGACGTTTCCACTGCTGGTGCTCTCAAAGCTAGTTAGAGACTTCTGCCTGCCATTGCGCAAGGTGTCTAAAAATCTTAGAGCATTTCCCCTCATTAATGGGTTTTTTTGTGTGTGTGCTCAGGAGAATTGCACATCCAACACATCTAGACCTTCAGTGCTCAAACTGAACTGAGTTAAAACGATTTATGAGAATTAAAACAGCTTGTGACTTTAAAGACTAAGGACAATCATAAGTGAAATTGTAGAACACTCAACATCATGTACATGTATATTTTTCATACCATACACATATTGGCAATATGCAAATGACCTTAAATTCTAACTAATGAAGTGGATAAAATGTATATCAAAGTTTGCTTTTAAATCTTGAAGTAGCGTTGAGTCCGTTAAGGCAAACTCCGTTGCAGTGGTGGAGACGCTGGCATACGAAGCATGGGATTTAAACCTCATTTCTCCTTCTTTCTGCAGCGTGTTGCTGGTAGTGACTAGCCCCTGACTGGCAGTGTTTTGCTTCTGCTTTTGAAATGGTGCTAAAAACAAGATTCCTTTTCTGTTTCTTAAAATTTCTGAGGTACTTTTATAGTCCTTCTGAAATGTTTGGGAATCTCATAGTAAAGAATATACTTTTGAATTTGCACATTTTTGTCATTACAGAATCCGTGGATTGCTGCACAATACCGTTTCCCTTTGAGGCTGATGCATTCCAAAGAAATACTCTTTATTAGTGGCCAGGCGCAGTGGCTCACGCTTGTAATCCCAGCACTTTGGGAGGCCAAGGCGGGCGGATCACCTGAGGTCAGGAGTTCGAGGCCAGCCTGCCCAACATGGCGAAATCCCATCTCTACTAAAAATGTAAAAATCAGCCGGGCACAGTGGTGGGAGCCTGTAATCCCAGCTACTCGGGAGGCTGAGGCAGGAGAATCGCTTGAATCTGGGAGGCAGAGGTTGCAGTGAGCCAAGATCACGCCATTGCACTCCAGCCTAGGCGACAAGAGCGAAACTCCATCTCAAAAAAAAAAAAAAAAAGTTTACCTAATAAATTATCATCCATGGTACTTTCAAAGGAAAAAGTGCCTGTTTTCTTAGTAGGGCTGCAGGTTTCAATATGCTAAATGACTGTCTCTAAATATTTAAACTTCTACGTGGCTTACTTCCTTATTACCTTCAGGTCTCCATTCTGAAGTCACCAAATTCAACAGGCCTTGCCTGATCACTCCATATAGATTACTCTTTCCATCTTCCCCACACTTCTCATCCTTTTTAATTTTCTCATGAAACGCTGAGTCACTTGACATAAATTTTTGTTCTCTTTCACTGTTTCTCCTTTTTTCTAACTAGAAAGTGAGGTCCAGCGGGGAGGGGATCTTTGACTGTCCCACTCACCCCCACTTTTTTTTTTTCTTTTTTTTTTTTTTCCAGACAGAGTCTCACTCTGTCACCAGCCTGGAGTGCAGTGGTGTGATCTCAGCTCACTGCAACCTCTGCCTCCCAGGTTCAAGCCATTCCCCTCCCTCAGCCTTCCCAGTACCTGGGGCTACAGGTGCGCCCTATCACGCCCAGCTAATCTTATATTTTTAGTAGAGATGGTTTCACCGTGTTGGCCAGGATGGTCTCCATCTCTTGACCTCGTGATCCACCTGCCTTGGCCTCCCAAAGTGCTCTGATTACAGGTGTGAGGCGTGAGCCACCGTGCCCGGCCTCACTGCCACTCTTCTAACGCGTCATCTCACCTTTCACAGGTTGGCCACAGGGGACTCAGCCAGGTTACCTGTGATAATCAGTCAGATACTTGATTTGTAAAGGCACTTGATGGCTATCCATACAGTTTGTTTGTTATTGATTGAATTTTAGGATAGGGAAGCTTGCTGTCTCGGGTACACATTGAAGATCAGATGGGTAGTATGATTACTTTGAATCCTAGAAGAAACAAAGAGCAGACTCACTTTTTCTTCTAAGACAGTTGGGAAGAGAGTTGATGCTGGGTGGGCTGTATTCCTTGAAGCTGAAGTTAGGTGGCATAGGTTAGAGAACTGTGGAACATAAGAGGGCAGTGGTGTGATCTCGGCTCACTGCAACCCTAAACTCCTGGGTCCGAGTGACCCTCCTGCCTTAGCTTCCTGAGTAGCTGGGACTACAGGTGTCTACCACCATGCCCGACGTTACCCAGGCTGGTCTCAGACTCTTCGCCTCCCAAAGGGCTAGGATTACAGATGTGAGCCACTGTGCCTGGTCTAAGTAACAGTTCTCAAAAGAAACAACAAAGAAAACACAGGGGAGGAAATTAACAGTGAAGTCATTCAAGAAAAATTCCCTGTAAAGAAGCATAGTAAGAAGTTTCCAGATGGAAAGGACCCACTTGACCTCCCAGTACAATAACATGAACATGAAAGTGTGACTAACTACAAGCTTCCAGAGGAGGAAAACAGATGACATGGCAAAAAGATGAAGAATAAGAATAGCTTTGGACTTCTCAACAGCAGCATCAGAAGCAAGACAACTAAGCAATGCCGTCCAGTTTCATAGAAAATTGGCTTTGGGCCTATAATTCTATATACAGCTGAATTATCAACCATGTGGGTAACAAAAAAAGACTTTGACCTTTGGACAGGCAGGGTCCAAAAATGAAGGAATAAAGAAAGAGGAAATAATAATATACAATAAATGGGATAAGGGCCTGCTCTATTCGTAACAGAACTTGTAGTACTACCCGATTCTTTCTCTGCAACTATGACTTTCATACCTGCTGAAACTTAAAAGTAACTGGGGAGGTGAGGACAGTGGCTCATGCCTGTAATCCCAGCACTCTGGGACACCGAGGCGGGAGGAGGATCGCTTGAGCCCAGGAGTCTGAGACCAGCCTGCAAAACATAGTGAGACCCCACCTCTACCAACAGTTTAAAAAATTAGTTGCTGTGGTAGCATGTACCTGTAATCCCAGCTACTCAGGAGGCTGAGATGCAAGGAGCACTTGAGCTTGAGAGGTAGAGGCTACAGTGAGCCATGATTTCACCACTGCACTCCAACCTGTACAGCAGAATGAGACCTTACATCTCAAAAAATAAGTAAAGTTAGGTGTAAAGGATAGATAAAAGACTGAGAGGTGGACATGGAGAGTGATAAATAATCTTTCTGCTGTCTTCCCTTGGAAAGAATTTAAGATTCGGAGTCAGAAAAATCAGGCTGGGCGCCGTGCCTCACGCCTGTAATCCCAGCACTTTGGGAGGCCAAGGAGGGCAGATCACTTGAGGTCAGGAGGTCGAGACCAGCATGGCCAACGTGGTGAAACCCCATCTCTACTAAAAATATAAAAATTATCCAGGCATGGTGACCTACGCCTGTAGTCCCAGCTACTCTAGCTGAGGCTCGAGAATCGCTTGAACCCAGGAGGCAGAGGTTGCAATAAGCTGAGATCGTGCCACTGCACTCTAGCCTGGGCGACAGAGACTCTCAAAAAAAAAAAAGAAAAAAAATCTGATGAAGAATGTTGACCTCTGAGTGCCTAGAACAGGCACAGCAGGAACTTGGCTGGTGTGGCTGAGTGTGACTGTCCCAGTAGTCCCTACTGTCACTTCCTGCCTTATCCCTGGACCTCCCTGTTCACAGTTCCACCTGTGGCAGTTCCCTCAGATACTGAGACAGGCAGCGTTGATGGTAGATGAATTTTTTGCTATTTAAGTACTTTGACTAGTGGCCTGGGGACTAATGTTTAATTCAGAAAAATAATTTTAGCCTAAACAAATCTCATTATCTTGCAGGGTGAACTTCTCACCTGAGGGCTATAAAGACTGGTTTGAAAATGGAGAGCCAAGAACCAATGCAGTCTTCTCAGAATGGCAAACAATATATTATTTCAGAGGAGGTATAACTTGGTTTTCATTTTCCTTTCCTTCCCCCACATAAATCTGAGTTTAATAGAAATATATAGGCTATTTGTTGTTACAAATGGTGGTTTTTCATTCTTGAAGAAGGTCATGAAGATTTTTCCTACTCCTTTTTTTGGGCTCGGGCACATTTTGCTCTTGTGTGGGAGGAGTAGTGTGTCTGTGTATTAGTGAAATTGAGACTCTAGGTAGATTTGGGCTCTTAACAGAAAAATTCTTAATCCTTACTGTGTTTCCCTAGATAGAAGAAGAAAGAATATATGCATTTGAGGACTTAGATATTTCATATGTAGTTGTCACAACTTGGCTGTTTATGGTCTCCAGATGAGTGTTTAAGAACGATAAAAACCTCCGTTGTTAATTGTAGTCTAAATTCCAATGAGTTCTAGAACCAATGTATGTCTGTGTGTTACTCAATTTAGCTTTAAAAGTCTTTTCCTGCAGGAACCATTGCAGTGGATAAATTTTAAATCCTTCATCTTGGAACTCTGATCTTGACACCTTTCTGGAATTCCTTTTGATTTAAAATCTTTCCATGTTGTCTGTGAACAGATCTGCTGAAAATTATTAGGTTGCTGCTGGCAAGAAGTGAAAGATAGGGTAGTAGGAAAAAGGCTCCTGCTTTATACGCAGTGGCGCCCTCCTCTCAGTTCAGTATAGTGCCATAGGTAAGTTAGTCTTCAACACCATAACTCCCCAATGTCTAGGCAGAACGAACCTGGGGTGTCCGTCTGCGGTTGGGTGGGAAACCCGTGTGTCATGATAGGAGATCCAATCCCGGACCTTGTTTCACCACAGTCCGCCTTCCTGTGTCATCACTGACAGGAAAATACTAGTGTCTAGAGATGGCCGTTTCTACATACTAAACTCACCTGTGTTGTATGCACCCAGGTCAGGAGACAGACCATCAAGAGCGTCCCAGGAGACCCTCACCCTGTGTGCTCCCTTCCGGTTACCTCCATGCCCCACCCCCGCCACCAACTCCCAGGAGTTTTTAGACTGTCATTTCTTTTCACCTGTTACTACTAACCCCAAGAAATCTCAAAAAGAAGCAGAAAGGCCCTTTGAAAAAAACAACCCTGAATACCTACCTACTCTGAACTGAAAAACATGCCCGCAAGTTATTGGGAAGGAAACATGGTTATTGGGAGTCTGGGGAAGGACAGAGGAAATGTGAAAGAAAAAACCTTTTAGATAAAAACAACTTGGTTTGAAGGTTTCCCAACTTATTATCTGATATCCTTTTAGTTAATTTCAGAAGGAAAATGGGTCAAGCTTGAAAAAACAACGTACATGGATCCTACTGGTAAAACTAGGTAAACTTTTTTTTTCTTATAAAATGTCCATTATTTGGGTTCTCAAGTTATCCGTTGAGTGTTTTACATAAACTTTGATGTTTTCTTTTTTGTAAACAGTTTTAAATAAATAATCTAATTTAGCTGTTTTTCCAGTGTTAGGATGTTTGGATCATTTATAATTGCTGAATAAAATTGGGTTGTAAATGTGTTACAATAACTAATCAGAAAAGTATTTTAATACCATTCTCCCTAAGTAGACAAGTATAGACCTAAAACTTTTGGGCCAAACCTAATTGAAGCTGATAAGGCGACAGAATAGTTAACAGTGCCTGTTGCTTCCTTCTAGTAGAATCAGTTTTTAATTTCTAAATTAGAAGAAATAAAGAGAAAACAACAACATTGCTAATTTTGAGGTATGTGCCTGCCTCATGGAAATGCAAATCAGGAAAAAACATTTTGTACACCCTATTTCATAATATGTATCAATAGCCCTAAAAATACTGTACCCTTTGACCTAGTAATCCCAGTTTTAACAAAGTGTTAAGGGCCAGGTATAGTGGCTCACACCTGTAATCCCAGCACTTTGGGAGACCAAGCAGGGGTGCGAATTGCCTGAGGTCAGGAGTTCAAGACCAGCCTAGAGAGCATGGCAAAACCCCATCTCTACTAAAAATACAAAAATTAGCTGGGCGTGGTAGCATACACCTGTAATCCCAGCTACTTGGGAGGCTGAGGCAGGAGAATTGCTTGAACCCGGGAGGTGGAAGTTGCAGTGAGCTGAGATCGCACCACTGCACTCCAGCCTGGGAGACAGACTGAGACTCTACCTCAAAAAAAAAAAATAACCAACAGCAAAAGAAAGTATTAAGTAAATTAGTATTCAGAATTAAATTTATATATAGAAAATGTTCACCAAAAATTTAAAAGACAGAAAAACTGAAAGCAACCTAGATATCTTAAAAATAGGAAATGAGTTGTTATAGTGTATTGCCTTGGTAAAATTATAGCGTATTGCCTTGGTAAAATCTCTGCAGCTGTCTAAAAAGCAGATTCTGAAGACAACCTAGCAATATGGGAAAACTTCCTAAGTTGATAACAAAGTAGCAAAGTGTGTATATGCTTTTCAAACTCTGCCAAACATGTGTAAGAAAAAGCCGGAAGGAAAACTGTAGCACAATGAGAAAAAAGCTATGTGGTTAACCCTTTTTCTTCTACTTTCCAGATTTTTGCATAGTAATCTTTTGATACGGTAAACTCTCAGAAGAAAATAGTGTGAAAATAAATTTTTTACTTAGTGAAATATAAAAAGGAGCACAACAGAATGAGAACGAAATTTAGTAACCAGATCACATGATACAAATCCATCAATATGAAAACTCCATTTGCAAAGTGATCCAATAAGAGTACATGGTTTCCTTGTGATGAAATAGATCATCAAGATGCAAATACGTGGACTTGCCAGTAAACAACTCTGATGATATCTGCCTACTAAACTAGCAAAGCCCTTGAGAAGGCCTTTTGTAGGACAGCTGTGGGGAACATACTAAGAGATAGATAGCACTGTTGAATTAAAACCAGCAGTAAGAAAGCTAAGCACAGTATGATCCATCGACCATGAAAGACTGTAACTCTTCACTTAAAATGCCAAGTGAGTTTGATATGGAAAACTAAATGTATGAAATAAGTAGGGCCCAAACCCAATACAGAAATGTGGCAAGGCCCAAATCTTAGGGAGCACCATATGTTCAAATGTATTTTTATTTGTGAAACTATAGAGAGGTTGGAACCCAATGTATAGTGATACAGTTTGGTTCTCTTTTTCCTATCAAATTAAGTTTATAACACAAAACATAGCCCTCAACTCTAATGAGTCTAAACATGTGTTTGAGGCCAGGCGCAGTGGCTCACGCCTATAATCCCAGCACTTTGGGAGGCCAAGGTAGGTGGATCACTTGAGGTCAGGAGTTCGAGACCAGCCTGGCCACATGGTGAAACCCCCATCTCTACTAAAAATGCAAAAATTAGCCAGACATGGTGGCACATACCTGTAGTCCCAGCTACTCGGGGGGCTGAGACAGGAGAATTGCTTGAGCCCAGGAGGTAATGGTTGCAGTGAGCCGAGATCGCACCACTGCACTCCAGCCTGGGCGACAGAGTGAGACTCCGTCTCAAAAAAAAAAAAAGATGTGTTCGCACCAGCTCGTCTCTTCGCCTGACTGGTCTTCTGCCCTTCCTGCATTTCCTAATCAGGTGTACATCAGAATCACATGGGGACTTTTCTGAAAATATGACGAAGTCTTACTTCCAGAATATCTGTTTCAGTAGATTGGGAGTAGGCTGTAAAATCCACCAAACTACCATATTTATAGCATAGTCAGGTCCATTCTTGCATACATAGGTTTTTCTTCCTGGCCTCTGAAGAGGACTTACGTAAAGCACTAATATCTCATACCAGAATGTCACCCTTTGAAGAATGAATCTTTGTACTTTCCAGTGTGCCACGATGTATAAGTTATAGGATGTGTTATCTCTGACCGGATATAAAAGCCTGTGTGTACAGATTGAGCAGCCCTAATCTGAAAATCTGAAATTCAAAAATCTGCAAAATTCAAAACCTTTTCAGTGCCAAATGATGCCCCAGGTGGAGAATTCCACACCCGACTGCATGTGACAGACTGCAGTCAAAACACAGGCATACAGCACAGGCATTCAGTGTCCCCCGGGGGAAAAGGGACCCTCCCCTTCAGCTCTGCTATATCCTTCTTTTATTTTTTATTCATTTTTTTCTGAGACATAGTCTTGCTCTGTTGCCCGGGCTACAGTGCGGTGGTGTGGTCTCAGCTCACTGCAACCTCTGCCTCCCTGGTTCAAGCGATTCTCCTGTCTCAGCCACTCGAGTAGCTGGGACTAGAGGTGTGCGCCACCACGCCTGGCTAATTTTTGTATTTTTAGTAGAGACGGTTGTTGGCCAGGATGGTCTCAAACTCCTGACCTCAGGTGATCCACCCACCTTGGCCTCCCAAAGTGCTAGGACTACAGGCATGAGCTACTGCCTCCGGCCATATGCTTTATTTTTTAAATTTATTTAATTTTTTTTTTTTTTAGTAGTGACAGAGTCTCACTCTGTTGTCCAGACTGGTCTCGAACCCCTGAATTCAAGCAGTCCTCTTACCTTGGCCTCCCAAAGTGCTGGGGTTTCAGGCATGAGCCACCACACCCAGCCCGATATATCCTTTGCACGCACACAGCAGCTTCCCTCCGCAGGCACGCCCGCAGAGGGTCATGAAATGGCAGGTGTGCAGGCCGAACGCCCCAGCAGCGGTTTCCCCGCAGCACGCCCCACGGGGCTGAGACCCACGTGCATGACTCACTGTGGGGTCCTTTTGCTTATTTTCTGCTCTGTGGGGTAAAGGTACTGTTGAAAATGTCAAAAAGGCTTGCATAAGACCCAGAGGGTAAGGCAAATATTTCAAAATCTGAAAAACCAAACGCTGAAACACTTGCAGCCCCTCAATTTCAGGTAAGGAATTCTCAACCTGTCCAGCTGTCGCTTGGTGTCTGTCGGGGTTAGTTCCAGGACCCCCCTGTAGATACCAAAATCCACGGATGCTCAAGTCCCTGGTGTGAAATTGCATATATTCAATGTGTATTTTCCTATAACGTACGCACATCCTCCCATGCACTTCATCTCTAGAGAAATCACAGCACCTAAGACATTGCAAATGCTGTGTAAACAGTTGTTGTACTCTATTGCTTAGGGAATAAACGCAAGAAAAAGCGTGGACATGTTCATTATAGATGCAATTTTTTTCCGAAATATTTTCAATCTGTGGTTGGTTGAATTCACAAATGTGGAACCCATGGATATAGAGGACCGAGTCTAAGAGAGAACATAGCAGCTAGAGAATCCTATGTTCCACCATCTCATTCATGAAAGGGGATGTGGGGTTGATTTTGGAAATATAAAAATATTCCAGTGGTGTGTGTCTTTACTGACATTCAAGACAGTGCCGAAGTCAACCTCTGTGACCCTCCCGCCTCTCGTGTTGGTGAACTAGAGGGAGGAAGGCCAACAGGCTTTCCTGTAACAAAGGAGGCTAGGAATAGGATGATCTCACTGGAAGCAGAATCCTAAAGCTAGAAGAGGTTTTGGAGAGAACATACTCCTTCCTGCTTTTTACAAAGGAGAGGAGAGTCTCCAGGAGGCTGGCGCTCTGGGCCCAGCTGGTAGGCAGGCAGAGACTAAGAGCTGACTTCCAGCCAGGGGTGCATCTCACAGGCCCTCTGAAGTTGTTGGAGCTCTCACGGGGCAGTCTTGTCTCACGATTTCTTATCAATGCATTTGTTTTATCGCTCGTGATTTACGGCTCATTACTGCTTATTTCCTTCACCTTAACCACGATAATGATGCTCCTCTTTCTGTTTCCCTTATTCCTAGTGTTTGGGATGGGACCTTCAGTGCTTTTCCCAGCACTGTCTTCTTCAGTCTTTAGGACTAACCTTAGGAGGCAGCAGAGAGAGCTATGCCAAAAGGTGTTTCATCTCTTGCAATCTGTATGATTTACTTACCAGCATCGCTTGTTGGTCAGCTCCTTGCTACTAACAGGAATGTTGGGCTGCTGTGAGTTGTCATAGAAGTCTGTTTGATTTTCCTGTGTTCATTTCGACATATTTGCCCTTCAGAATTTGGGTACAATGCTGAAAGACCTACAATTTCCAGACAGTCTTTTTGTTTTGTTTTTTAAAAAGCAGATTAAATATTTGAACAATTTTAATGGAAATATGACAAGGTCCAAATTTTAAGGACAGCCAGATAGAAAGCATGAGTAGGAGTGTTCTTCCGAGGAGGGTATCTTGGAACTCTTACTATTGAGATACAGGTGGTAACTCCTTTTTATCCCAAGCCCCGGAGCCACCCACATGTCTCACTTCCTTTAGAAGAGATCCTAAAATAGTTTGCTTCTCCACTCCGGTCTCTTACCACTGCTCTTTTCTACTGTAGGGAGAAGAGAGTGAAGGGGGAATGTCCTTTTATGCCTCACCCCTTTAAGCTGCATAATTGATTCAGTAACTGGGCTTCCTGTGCAACTGGGCCCCGTGTTCCAAGGCCAGAAAGTAGAATAGCCACAATAGAACAGACGCTACCCAGAAACTGAGTTGGGTACCAGTCAGAAACCAACAGCTCACCAGGAATAAAGCCATAGGAGAGAGCAGGACTGTACTGTTACTCAGCCCACTTTTTCTAGATAAGATCTCACACATGCAAAGTAGGGCACTTGCCTACATTTATTAATTCTTCCATGAATAAATGGGAAGGTTCTTCCTTCTTAAATTGTGTATTTTAGGTTACATACTTTAAAAAGCAAAATGATAGAAAAATCTCAGTAGTTCACGTTGTCCACAGTAGCTTTTGTTCCTAAGAGACAGGGCGAGTCTTTTCCTACAGCTTCATTTGCATTACCTGCTTATTAATCCACCACTGGCTGTGCTCCTTGCCCAGAGACAGAGGATCCAAACTAAAATGTTCTGAGAAAGCGGCAGCTCACATGCGCAGCAGGCTTTCTGTTTCTGGGGCACCCAGAGGGTGAGGTGTAGGGTGGCAAGAGTTTTCGTTGTGAATTTTCAGAAGCTATAGGAAAGCAGAATTGGCTTTTTTAATGCAGACCTTTATTGCTGTGGTCTTCTTGACCAATATCATGAGTACATTTGCATGCATTGAATTTAAGACGTTCTGGTTGTACACAGAAAACCTAAGAAAATTCTCCTCTTTAGCACTAACGACTTTTTTTTTCTTCTCTGCCTGAACAGAACTTGGGAATCAGTGAAACGTACAACCAGGAAAGAACAGACTGCGGATGGTAGGAGTGCAAACCTCTTCCAACCCTTTAGAAAGGAAGTTAGCACTTGTGATCCTAGGAGGGTTTTCAGTGGAACCAAGTTAACTCCTATTATGTTGTGTCTTTAAATCTCCGTTAGTTTTTGCCGTACCATGTAACTAAGTTAAGTTTTCTTTATAAGTAACTTCTGGTTTCTGCTATCTAAGCTCAGAACAGTGTTTTGAGGGGAAGTTGTTCTATGTTTATAACTAAATGTAAATCAATATAGTTTGAAGCCACACACTGTGTCTAGACGTGTTACGACTCTAGAAATCCTTGTGTCCCGTTCGAAGGATCTAGGTGGGAGCCTTTAGTTTGGAAAAGTTACTTGGCACACTTCTATGCTTATGGACCACTTGCTTTACAGGTTGATGAGGACACAGAATTAATTGGGCAGAGCCTGTTCCATTCACCCTCCCCTCCAGGCACGAATGCCTTGACTGCAAAGAGCCCACAAACAGTCCTGAGAATCACTCTGGTCAAGGGGAAGTTGGACACTAGGCTTTTCTTATTTTTCCATTTGGTTTTGGTTTCCATTTTTGCTGGAAGCCAACAATCGCTGTGCTGCAGCTGCTGGCGTCACAGATGGGAAGCTATGTGGAGCCAGGGGACCCTGCTGGGCACTTTGTGTTTTCTGAAACCCAGTCGTTTTTGTTTTATGTTTTAATGAAGGCCAAATAACTTGAGAGAAAAGGTCTTTTACTCTAGAACTGGAAAGTCAGTCTTGCTAGCATTTATTGCACACAGTGGAACTTAACTTGGTTTCTTGCTCAAAGTTGACCCAGGAGCACAGGGACGGCTGTGGCCTCACCAGTGGTAGAGCTGCCACATGCTGGGAAGTGGTTCTGTGGAAGTGTGGTGTGGTTGGCAACCCTACATCCTTGAGCCTGTAGGAAGTGTTTCGTTTTAGTTCTGATTTTAGTTTTAAGAAACTGACAATTAAACAGGCTTTTTGTTTAAAAAAGAAAGTGTAAACAACATAAAAGTGATTATTTTTAATTACATTTTTAAAATAGCTTCCAAGATTAACTGCCAGTATTGTAGATTAAAGCAGAGTTTCTTAAAGTCTGGGGTTTTCATTAGCTTGCGCTGAACAATGTGCTGGCATTGCTGACCTCTCATTAGGGATTTCCTTGGTTCCATTTCCTGGTGACAGGTGTCGCTGTCATCCCCGTGCTGCAGAGAACGCTTCACTATGAGTGTATCATTCTGGTGAAACAGTTCCGACCACCAATGGGGGGCTACTGCATAGAGTTCCCTGCAGGTGAGTCACTCAACATCCAATTGCTTCTTAGGGATGTCGGCCTGAGAATCGCAAAGCTCAGCTCTGCAGTTTTTAATCTGTCTTTGTGGTTTTAAGTAAAACTAAACCATTTCGTAGCAAGGCCCCCAGGACACCCCAACAATCCTCTGAACCCGTGAAGGTGACACAAGGCCACCTCCCACCATCCCACCCTCCTCTTGGCAATGCTGCCTTCAGCCTTTTTTCTGTTTTTTGTGAGACGGAGTCGCGCTGTATCTATCACCCAGGCTGGAGTGCGGTGGCGCAATCTCAACTCACTGCAACCTCCGCCTCCTGGGTTCAAGTGATTCTGCTGCCTCAGCCTCCCTAGTAGCTGGGATTACAGGCGCCCGCCACCACGCCCAGCTAATTTTTTTTGTATTTTTAGTAGAGACGGGGTTTCACCGTGTTAGCCAGAATGGTCTCGATCTCCTGACCTCGTGATCTGCCTGCCTTGACCTCGCAAAGTGCTGGGATTACAGGCGTGAGCCCCTGCACCCGGCCATCTCCAGCCTTTTGAGTAATTGCCCTTCCCCTTTTCAGCATATTTCATTGTTTGTCATTAGCCATCGGCCCTGACAGGAAATCTCCATTGATAAGGAGGCCAGGCTTTTTGTGGTGGTGGTGTTTTTCTTTTTTTGAGATGGAGTCTCACTCTCTCACCCAGGCTGGAGTGCAGTGGTGTGATCTCGGCTCACTGCAACCTCCGCCTCCTGGGTTCAAGCAATTCTCCTGCCTCAGCCTCCTGAGTAGCTGGGATTACAGGCGTGCATCACCACACCTGGGTAATATTTGTATTTGTAGTAGAGACAGGGTTTCACTGTGTTGCCCAGGCTGGTCTCAAACTCCTGACCTCAGATGATCCACCCACCTTGGCCCGGCAAAGTGTTGGGATTACAGGCATGAGCCACCATGCCCAGCCTAGGCCAGGCTCTTAACTCCAAGAAATATAAATGGAGAAGACAGTTTGCTCTGTTGTGTGGAAACAGGCCAAGGAGACTCTTCATCTCAGCTAGAATATTTTTTTCCATTGCACGGTAATTAAAACTCTGAAGAATTTATTGCCCAATATTATTGTAGGACTTACTGGATTATTCCCATCTAAAGAGATTAAATCTCATCTATTTGTTATTAGTGGTATATTATCATTATTATTATTATTATTTTTGAGACGGAGTCCTGCTCTGTTGTCCAGGCTGCAGTGCGGTGGCACAATCTCAGCTCACTGCAGCCTCCACCTCCCGGGTTCAAGAGATTCTCTTGCCTCAGCTTCCTAGTAGCTGGGATTATAGGCATGAGCCACCACGCCCGGCTAATCTTTGTATATTGAGTAGAGATGGGCTCTCATCATGTTTGCCAGATTGGTCTCAAACTCCTGACCTCAGGTGATCCACCCACCTTGGCCTCTCAAAGTGCTGGGATTACAGGCCTAAACTACCGCACCCAGCCAGGGTTTTATAATTTAAAAGTCCAGCCAGTGGTAACATATGATTAACAACTATCATTTTTCTCATTTCCTCACCATTTTACTGAAGGCTATTTAATTGCCTTTTTTTTTTTTTTTTTTTTTTGAGACAGAGTTTCACTCTTGTTGCCCAGGCTGGAGTGCAATGGCGGGATCTCGGCTCACCATAACCTCCACCTCCCGGGTTCAAGCGATTCTCCTGCCTCAGCCTCCTGAGTAGCTGGGATTACAGGCATGTGCCACCACGCCCAGCTAATTTTGTATTTTTAGTAGAGATGGGGTTTCTCCATGTTGGTCAGGCTGGTCTCAGCCTCCCAAAGTGCTGCAATTACAGGCCTGAGCTACCACGCCTGGCCAGGCTATTTAATTACTTTTAATATTAACATTAATAATTTATTCTCTGACATTTTTTTCTTTGAGATGGGGTCTCTGTTGCTGAGGCTGGTGTGCTCTGGCACCATCACAGCCCATTGCAGCCTCAACCTCCCCAGGCTGAGGTGATCCTTCCACCTCATTTTTTGTATTTTTTGTAAAGATGGGGTTTCGCCATGTTGCCCAGGCTGATCTCAAATTCCTTGGCTCAAGTGATCTGCCCACTGCAGCTTCCCAAAGTGCTGAGATGACAGGTGTGAGCCGCCACGCCCGGGCTTTTTTGAGATTATGTGTAGCTCTGTTGTCCAGGCTGGAGTGCAATGGTACAGTCACAGCTTACTGCAGCCTTGACCTTCTGGGCTCAAGTGATCTTCCTGCCTCGGCTTCCTGGGTAGCTGGGTCTGCAGGCGGGCATCACCACATTCGACTAATTTTTAAATTTTGTGTAGAGATGGGCTTTTGCTTTGTCGCCCTGGCTGGCCCCAAACTCCTGGCCTCAAGTGATCTTCCTGCCTCAGCCTCCCAAAGTGTTGGGATTACAGGCGTGAGCCACTGCACCCAGCCTGAGTTTTTCTTTTCTTTTTATTTTTTATTTATTTATTTTTTTTGAGATGGAGTTTCGCTTTTGTTGCCCAAGCTGGAGTGCAGTGGCACGATTTCAGCTCACTGCACCCTTCGCCTAACAGGGTCAAGCAATTCTCCTGCCTCAGCCTCCCGAGTAGCTGGATTACAGGTGCGCACCAGCACACCTGGCTGTTTTTTTGTTTTTTAGTAGAGACAGGGTTTCACCATGTTGGCCAGGCTGGTCTCAAACCCCTGACCTCAGGTGATCCACCCACCTCAGCCTCCCAGTGTTGGGATTACAGGTGTGATCAGCCTCATTATATTTAATGCCTTTCAGGAAAAAAGAGTCTGCATTGCTGCTCCCTTCCTCTTCCTTGGCCTCTCTATTCACTCCTCACAGTGGCCATGGGAGTCCCCTGACGTCCACCAGTTTGCTCCTTTCTGGCCTTTCATTCCTGGGCCTCACTGTTTTACTGGGAGGAAGATAAGACAGGTGATGCTGACAGCATCCTACATGTAAGGAAGCAGAATATGAACCGGCTTCCTGTGCTGCAGTCACACAGCAAGCTCCCAAGCCTAAGCCAGTTGGCCACCACCAAGTCACATCTCACAGATGCTTCCTGTGCTGTGCAGAGCAGCGTGGAGATGGTCAGGAAGGATCATGAAGGATCTGGGTCTGAATAGGATGACTGGGTGATGCCATCAGAACCTGATTCATCTGCTCAGTTATATTCTTTTGCCTTTTTTTTCTATAAAAATTCCAAGCTGGGCACGGTGGCTTAAGCCTGTAATCCCAGCACTTTGGGAGGCTGAGGCGGGTGAATCACTTGAGGCCAGGAGTTCGGAAGCAGCCTGGCCAACATGGCGCGACTAAAAATGCAAAATTAGCCTCTACGAAAAGTACAAAAATTAGCCGGGCGTGGTGGTGTGTACCTGTGGTCCCAGCTACTCGGGAGGCTGAGGCCGGAGAATCGTTTTAACCCGGGAGGCAGAGGTTGCAGTGAGCCAAGATTGCACCACTGCACTCCGGCCTGTGTGACAGTGAGACTCTATCTTAAAAAAAAAAAAAAAAAAAGTTCCAATCCTCAGGTTTCTCTGTAAGACCACTTTTCACAGTGCTCTGATACTTCTAACGCAGTGCAGTAGCAGCTGTGTTAGAAGAATGAGGGGTTCAGCCAGGCGCCGTGGCTCACACTTGTAATACTAGCACTTTGGGAGGCCGAGCGGGTGGATCACGATGTCAGGAGTTCAAGACCAGCCTGGCCAATATGGTGAGACGCCAATATGGTGAAACCCCATCTCTACTAAAATTACAAAAACTTAGCCGGGCATGGTGGTAGGTGCCTGTAATCCCAGCTACTCCGGAGGCTGAGGCAGAGAACTGCTTAAACCTGGACAGGCGGAGGTTGCAGTGAGCCGAGATCGCACCACTGCACTCTAGCCTGGGCGACAGAGCGAGACACCATCTCAAAAAAAAAAAAAAGAAGAAGAAGAAGAAGGAGAATGAGGGGTTCAAAGAACCGCATTTCCGGCTCCCATCATACCAATGATTTGAACTTACAGGTCTCATAGATGACGGTGAAACCCCAGAAGCAGCTGCTCTCCGGGAGCTTGAGGAAGAAACTGGCTACAAAGGGGACATTGCCGAATGTTCTCCAGGTTGGTATTACTTGAAAATTTACCAAGCGATAGATTCCTTAGTGTGGGAAGGGATTGATTATTTGGGTGTTCTTTATGCTCAGAATTCACTGAAAAGAAATCATAGATTAGGACTGGTCACCGAGTGTAAGCGAATCTCCCCGCCCAGGAGGAAACTGGAGCCAGAAGGGCCTGAAGTTGGGGGAGAATTAATGAAATTAAATTGCCTTTTGGTTGAGTGTGGTGGGTCACGCCTGTATTCCCAGCACTTTGGGAGGCCAAGGCAGGTGGATCACCTGAGGTCAGGAGTTCGAGACCAGCCTGGCCAACATGGTAAAGCCCACCCATCTCTACTAAAAATACAAAAATTAGCCAGGTGGCACACACCTGTGATCCCAGCTACTCGGGAGACTGAGGCAGGAGAATTACTTGAACCCAGAGGGCAGAGGTTGCAGTCAGCCGAGATCACACCGGTGTACTCCATCCTGGGCAATAAGAGCAAAAAACAAGTAAATTGCCTTTTGGAATTTCCCACACCCTGAGTTTTATTGCTCACCCACCTCATCCATGTGTTACCCTCATCACTGGAAGATTTTTTGAGCTTGATGTGGTGAAGGGATTTTACAACTTGTCAGTGCCATCTAACCCCGCAGACCTAGCAAGCTTGACTGGGGCACTCTGGGGAGAGAGAGCGTGCCCAGATGCTTTGCAGCCTGCAGGTCTGCCAACCAAATGTGAGAACTGGTTTTCCTGCATCACCTCCATGTCAATGCTGAGCTGCGAGACGCATCTTCTTCCTAAGACCATAGTGAAACAAATGCCAAAGGGACTGATGCATCTGACGGTCCCTTCTTTCCACAGCCGTCTGTTTGGACCCAGGCTTGTCAAACTGTACCTTACACATCGTGACAGTCACCATTAACGGAGATGATGCCGAAAACGCCAGGCCGAAGCCAAAGCCAGGTATGTGCACATCGGCTGTGTTGAAGGTGGTGCGGGTTGCATTATGTGTCTTGGAACTTGCTGCTAGTTTGATTTATTAAAAGAATGTAGTCTTTCATAGAAAGAATCGGTCTTTCTTTTTTTTTTTTTTTTTTTTTGGCAGGGGTCTTTCTTTTTCACCCCGGCCGGGGGGCAGGGGGGGGGTCTCAATTCACTGCAAGCTCCGCCTCCCAGGTTCACGCCATTCTCCTGCCTCAGCCTCAAGAGTAGCTGGGACTACAGGCGCCCGCCACCATGCCTGGCTAATTTTTTGTATTTTTAGTAGAGACGGGGTTTCACTGTGGTCTCGATCTCCTGACCTTGTGATCCACCCGCCTCGGCCTCCCCAAGTGCTGAGATTACAGGCTTGAGCCACGGCGCCCGGCAGAATCGGTCTTTCAAACAGACTTCGTCAATATTCTTGTCTCTTCCTAATCATGTATTTTAGCATTTTTCTTTTGCCACTTCATTGATCTTTATGCTTTCTTTGTAAAAAAAAAAAAAAAAAAAAAAAATGTTAAATGACATATTTCCCTGTTTTCTGTATGAAGTGTATTCCCACTTAGTAAGATGAGCTGCAGGCTTAAATAGTAAACAGTGAGAAACTTAAATCACCCTGGTTTCCGTCTTCACGTATATTGTAAGAATGGCGTCAGTTCCCCTGTAGCCCCAGCTGCCCTGGACAGTGAAGCAGGAGGATCACTTAAGCCCAGGAGTTGGAGGAGCTATGAT
The DNA here is from genome assembly GCF_001698545.2 of Rhinopithecus bieti. Classification (NCBI taxonomy): domain Eukaryota; kingdom Metazoa; phylum Chordata; class Mammalia; order Primates; family Cercopithecidae; genus Rhinopithecus; species Rhinopithecus bieti. Next base: position 3,887,264 of record NW_016808376.1, on the reverse strand, counting down.
GGCGCCACTCTGTGACAGAATGAGACCATGTCTCTCTTAAAAAAAAAAGGCCTAAGTAATTGTTAAGGGGCAGCAGCTTATTCACTAGTTCTCTTCGCTCTATAATATCCTTAGCAACTTTGGATTCAAAAGCTGTTCATGTCTCTGTCAGTTCCGTGTTGTCTCCCGTCCTTTTAAAGGGGGTATTTATAGGTGCACCACAGTAAATCAGTACGCGTGACATTCTTTCATTTTTTACCCTCTTCAGTTGTTCATATTTATGTTCCAGTATCCCACTGCAACTAATTTTAAGTCTTTTTTGCCGGGCACGGTGGCTTACGCCTGTAATCCCAACACTTTGGAAGACTGAGGTGGGCAGATCACTTGAGGTCAGAAGCTCGAGACCAGCCTGGCCAACATGGCGAAACCCCGTCTCTACTGAAAATACAAAAATTAGCCGGGCGTGTTGGTGCGCACCTGAAGTCCCAGCTACTCGGGAGGCTGAGGCACAAGAACCCCTTGAACCCAAGAGGCGGAGGTTGCAGTGAGTCAAGATCACGGCACTGCGCCACTGCACTCCAGCCCGGGCAACGGAGTGAGACCCTGTCTCCAATAAATAAATAAATAACTCTTAATTTTTGAACTGCACATAATACATATAACACACTGTGGGAAAGTATGGCAGTTCCTCAGAATATTAGATACAGAATTATTATATGAGCTGGCATTTCAGCTCCTAAGTCTACACCCAGAAGAACTGAAACAGGGACTCAAGACACTTGTGTGCCTGTGTTCATGGCAGCCTCTGGAAACAGCCCAAGTGTCTGCCAGCAGATGGATACATGCACAAAATGTAATATACACACAAACACACACACACGCTGAAACATGCGGTAACATGATGGGCAAATACTGTGATTCTACTTATCTGAGGTGCCCAGAATAGACAGACTGATAAGAGGAAGACAGTAGAGTAAGGGCTACTTAGGGATGGGGAATTCGTGTTGAGTAGATCCCAAGTTTCTCTTGGGTGTATGAAAAGTTCTGGAGATGGATACTGGTGGTGGTGGTTGCGCACCGTTCTGAATGTTATTTAATGCCACTGAATTGTACCTTTGTAGCGGTTAAAATGGAAAGTTTTTATATGTTCTGTATATTTTACCACAATATGGAGATTATATCTATAAAAAATATACATCTTATCGAATATGCTTTAAATGTTGCCACTTAACATTATGTGGAGAACAGTAACTTCATACTGCTCGAGTCTGACAACGTATATAAATTAAGTTAGCAGAGACCCGGGTTTCTGTGAAATTCTTAAAGCCTTGTTGATGCCTCTTGCATAAAAGTCTTCCCATGTTACCACTCCAGGCCTTGCTGAAAGGTTCTCCTTCTGTTTATTTCCAGGGGATGGAGGTATGTTCCACAACTCCTCGTGGCCGAGTGTGTACGGTTTGTTGTAGTGGTGATGGCTGCAGACATTTTGAGTTGTTTTGGTAGGCTCTTGACGTTAGCTTTGTTTTCACTTGCACTTTGTCTGTTTAGAATTTGTGGAAGTCATTTCTTTACCCAAGAATGACCTGCTGCAGAGACTCCATGGTAAGCATCCTCCAGACCGCCACCCAGCTTTCTCCAGTTTTCCCCGTCCCCATCCCAGCAAATTGGGTACTAAATATAACTCCGTATCTTTATCTTTTTGATACCACTGAAGTCAAATGCCTGGCAACTTGTAAAACTTGCAGGTGACCACTACTAATTTTCCTTTCTGGGTGGCACAGAGTTTGAAAGTAGGAGCAAAGCATTCTGGGTCAAGTGCAAACTTTTGGTAGGGGCTTTTTCTCCTACATAGCGGCCCAACTGACATTCCTGCTGAGTAGCCAAAACGATTCTACACTTTAAACCTTCAATCCATAGTGATGCAAAGGTGTGGGTAGAGAAGCTGTTAGCTTTTCCTCGAGTATGCTAGTATGAGGGACAATCCTTTGTGGAGGCTCTGTGTTTGCGGAGAAATTGATGATACTCCAACAAATACTCGAGGTATTTCCTGTATACTCGGCGTGATACGCTTTTCACATAATAAACCAGACTAGCCGTGTGGCCCTTAGAAATCACTGGTCATAGGCCGGGTGCGGTGGCTCACGCCTGTAATCCCAGCACTTTGGGAGGCCGAGGCGGGCGGATCACAAGGTCAGGAGATCGAGACCACGGTGAAACCCCATCTCTACTAAAATACAAAAAATTAGCCAGGCGCGGTGGCGGGCGCCTGTAGTCCCAGCTACTCAGGAGGCTGAGGCAGGAGAATGGCGGGAACCCGGGAGGCAGAGCTTGCAGTGAGCCGAGATCACGCCACTGCACTCCAGCCTGGGCGACAGAGCGAGACTCTGTCTCAAAAAAAAAAAAGAAATCACTGGTCTTGTAGATGCATTGTGTACTTCTTGGCCACCCATCTTTTAGGGACTTTGTAAACAGTAGGTAAGCTTATGGAGAGAAAACTCCTTTAATAAAACCATGAGAGGAGATACTGTATGGAGACACGGCATGGGCCTTTCAAGGAGCACCTCCCTACGGGCCAGCAAATCCCTGTCACTCATCCAGAAAGAAGCAGACACTTTTCATCACGGGAATATTTTATTGGGTATAAGTGTTTCAGGTAATTGATACCTGATTTTTCTACTGTTCTTAAGTGATTACTTCAAATGTGACTTGAGGCATTGTTTGGCCTGAAGCTTTAAGACCAGTTTCTTAAGCTTTTCCCTGAGCGTCAGCGGCTTACAGTCTCACTGAATGAGCAGGACGCCTGGTTTGGAATGTCTGTTATTTGTCGAAAAATCTGAGTGTGTCTTTCAAAGGCTGCTGTGATTTATTTGGATAAAATCAGATTTCAGATCCCTCGACAGCTTCCACTCTGGCTTCACCTTTCCAAAAACTAGATCTAAGGTAGAGGCCACCTCGACAGCTGAAAGCCAGAGTTAGAACAATATACTGAACGGATACAATACTTTATCTGGCATGTATTTAGAGAAAGGCGTGACAATCAGTACGAGGCAGCACAGCTCGGAGTCACAGGCCCGACTCGGTTTGAGGCTCCGTGGACCATAATTAGCTGTCACGTCAAACAGGTTCCATAGCCTCTCTCGGCTTTTTTCATAAAACAGGAACAATAACAGCCCCTCCCTTTGAGGAGGTGTGTGGGAAGTAGGGTGACGCAGGCAAGTGTGAAATGCCATGCGGGGTTATCTTTTAGTAGAAGAGTATCCTTTTTTAAAAATGTCTTCCTTCTCCCTTCCACCTTCTTAACTTCCCTTTTGGTCTTAGAAGAGGGAGAAAAAATAGAATAAGTGAGGTAAGTGAGGGGAGGTGGAGAGAGGGCTACTGTGGCTATAAAGGAGGAGGGATAAAAGAACCGAATTGCCTAGCTTTAGTAGAATCAAAACATAGTAATAAAACCATTTATTCAACAAGCAACATTTGAGAAGTCGGAAGGAAGGTATTACACTTTAAGATCAGTTTGCTGGCTGGGTGTGGTGGCTCACACCTGTAATCCCAGCATTTTGGGAGGCTGAGGTAGGCTGATCACTTGAGGTCAGGAGCTCCAGACCAGCATGGCCAACATGGTGAAACCCCATCTCTACTAAAAATACAAAAATTAGCCAGGCATGGTAGTGCATGCTGGTAATCCCAGCTACTCAGGAGACTGAGGCAGGAGAATCGCTTGAACCCGGGAGGCGCAGGTTGCAGTGAGCCAAGATCGTGGCACTGTACTGCATCCTGGTGACAAAGCGAGACTCCATCTCAAAAATATAAAAAATAAATAATAATTAAAAAAAATATCAGTTTGCCACAGAGTAGCATCTGCCAGTTACTAAGCACCTGCTATGCCCAGGTGAGTAGGACATGCTCCCTGCCTGCAAATGTTCCCAAGCTTGTTCCCAAACAAGCGGCTAGGAAAACAAGAGGCTGATTTTACATCTGGCAACCTCCATCTGAGTGAAACAGAAATTTTAACGAAAGCCTGTGGTAATAAGGTCCTGAGACCTCATTCTTGGTAGTGTATCTCCAGTCCTAACATGCACACAGTTTAACTTGCCAGGGGAAAATACATACCCCCTAGCAGCAGAAAAGACGGAATCCCTAAGATCCTACATAATCATCACCATCTAGTTTCAGAATAGCAAAGCCCTACCCCAGCTATAAATGAGGTATAGTGATTGGCTCTATACACTTCCAACTTTACTGTTTTAACACATAAAATCATTATCCCTGATGTTCTTGTCTCATGCTAGGAATGTAATCTTGCCTTTATAGTCTTTAGTCTTTAAGATCCTTCTAGGCCAAAAAAAAAAAAATGTATCACCAGCATCTAGCATAGGAACTGGCATATAGTACTTGCTCCGCAAATATTGATTGAATAAGATGTTTTGTCCTTCCTTAATGGCATGATCTAAGTTGTTTTCTTTGCTTTCCATAGCTCTGGTAGCTGAAGAACATCTTACAGTGGACGCCAGGGTCTATTCCTACGCTCTAGCGCTGAAACATGCCAATGCGAAGCCATTTGAAGTGCCCTTCTTGAAATTTTAAGGCCAAATATGACACGGGCCATTTTTGTAAGCAAGACCACCAGGCCTTCTTCACTAAGACTTTGTATTCAACTTAGTTCCATGTAGATTTGCCATTAGCTTTTTCCTAAAATAAAAGCACAGAACAGATGTGGTGGTGGTATGGAATTGCAATTACAGGTAGGTTGTGACCCTCATTTAAATAACTCCAGCTAAAATTAACAAAAAAGAAAATAAATGCAAGTACGTTTACTCCAGTTTTTTAAAGCTCAACAGCAGTTAACTACAGCTCAATTACTTTTCTAGTCTAGTCTGGTAGACAGGGATATTTGTACAGGAAAACAGACCTGAGTTCCCAATTAGGTCAACTATTTCCACTCTCAACCCCCACTGTAAAATTCTAGAGCTGGGCATGCAAATAACCGTGTACTTCATTGGTGTTTAAAACAGCGTTAAAATGAAAAAAAGACTCTTCAGCCTCTTCTAATTGAATTTTTACTATGCAAAATTCATCTAGGGTAGTTGAATCCAACTAGGGTAGGATTCAGTAGAATCCGCAACTAGTTTAAGTCCACCTTTTTACTGAAGCTGAACCAGCTAATTTTAAGTAAGGAAAATGGTTGATTCCATTCACTGCACCGAGGCTAGGAGACTAATGAAAATTCAGGGCCATCCCTCAAGCATCTGCACATACTTGAGGATCTCTTTTTCCTATCCTTACCTCAAAGAGTACTTGAAGTTTCTGAAAACAAATCCACAAGACTGATATGGTTTGGGGCAGTAATATCTTGATGTTAAACCATGAATAGAACCAGCAAGATCAGCCAGTATGTGAAACCCAATACAGAGTACTTCAGAGCAAGAAGTACAGATTGATGTGGTTCCCATTTCATTCCAGCCTGAAACCCTGTCATCCAGCAGTTCTACCAGTGTTCCTGGGCCATTTTCTTAGCCTCTTGAGTGAGTTTAGCTCTTTTTGTGTTGACTTTTAGGGCCTCCAGCAGCTCCATGATTTTCCAGGACTTTCCAGTCTGGCCCCCACAGAAGTCTCAGGATGATTCCCATACAGCCCTAAGTCATGTTTCTAGCCTGGCTCCAGCGGGTAAGCCAGGCCCTAAGAACCATATGAAAGGGCTCTCCAGATAAAATCAGGGTGCTAATGCCAGAATGCTACAGTATATCCATGTGTCCACAGGCTCACTGTCTGAGCCCAGGATATTTTTCTGAGTGAAACTGTTAAGATCTTTACACTGGACTTCCTAAAGATAAAACAATTACGGAAATACAGAACTTTATAGATGAAGCTGTCTAGCCCTATACATGTGAAAATTAAGATCCAACTACTTCCTATAATGGTAGCCTTCCCATATGCCTCTAACCCTTTTTTAAATCCCGATTTCAGTCACAGGCATTGTGATTCTTCAAAGCTCTAACTCTTCCTTAGCTCTCAAAGCCACAGGCTATCATTGAAATGGAGAGAGAAGGCATCTATCTGTAGGTGGGCGCAGCCCAGTCTTTCCACATAGCCCAGTTCCTCCCCAGCCACTCCCCATGGGCATGACCTCTGCAGCTCACCCTTATCCGCTCCCTTCTTCCTAAGAGTGCAACTTAGAAGTGAGAGCCAAATCCTAGGATGTATCCCTAAATGCCATTTCTATTTTTTATAAACATGAAAACGTTGTGCTTTGGAAAAGGTTGTGCTTTGGAAATTAAGTCTGTTTGAGAACTGGCAGTCTGGCTGGCACTGTTTTAAAATGTTTATTTGCCCTGCATTTAAAAACTGAAGGTTTCGCCGGGCGCGGTGGCTCAAGCCTGTAATCCCAGCACTTTGGGAGGCCGAGACGGGCGGATCACGAGGTCAGGAGATCGAGACCATCCTGGCTAACACGGTGAAACCCCGTCTCTACTAAAAAATACAAAAAAAAAACTAGCCGGGCGAGGTGGCGGGCGCCTGTAGTCCCAGCTACTCGGAGACTGAGGCAGGAGAATGGCATAAACCCGGGAGGCGGAGCTTGCAGTGAGCTGAGAACCGGCCACTGCACTCCAGGCTGGGCGACAGAGCGAGACTCCGTCTCAAAAAAAAAAAAAAAAAAAAAAAAACTGAAGGTTTCCTATGTATTAAAAGCCATATTTCCACCTTCTTAAGGAAAAAAAATCGGACATCATAACACTGGGTCGATGTTTTTATGGTAACTGAGGCCCTCGGCGGATGCTCTCCGAGCCATTGTTAACATCCCGCCTGCCTTTATCTGCCTTGCCCCTGCGATTATTTGGCTTTGTAAGCATAAGCTACATAAGACATACTACACTTAAGAAACTAAACAGCAATGAAAACCCATACTTCTGAAAAGGGTGTCTTTTAAAAATTAAGTTTGATCTTTTGGGAAATAAAGCACATCGTTTTCAAAATGATTTACCAAGAACTACGCTTTTAAATGGAGACTGGGTTATTGTTTTGAGATCACTGTTTTCCTGTTTCCTCCCAAATGTTAGTCACATATATGATTACCCGTAAGTTGGTCACTGTCCGTCAATAATTTAGGATTAAAGTTTGAAGTGTAATTACATTTGACTTTTATAGGCATCTCAGGGTGGACTTCTTATAAATACACTGAACTTATACAAATGATCTTAGAAGATGTTTAATATCAGATTTATTTTTTTTCCAACACAACTGAATCAGTTTTCTTAAATAAAATTTATTGTCTACTGTTTACACTCATGTTGCTGCTGTGAGTACAACAACAGACACAAATTCCTAGCATGAATTACTCATTGTTCACCCCCACTAACTACAGACATTGCTTGAGAATTAGGTCTTTGCTTAGGGATTTAAACAGAAAAGAATCAGGGCCTAGAATCCTGAAAGAGTATTCTCAAGTGACTGGTAGAGTTAGAAGGCATAGCCAATACAGGCAAACAGCACGATGATACTGTCACTAGGAAGGGAGGAGGAGGTGGAGGAGGCCTTAGAAGCGGTTGTTTCTAGTGACAGAAATAACTGGAGACTTGATTTTGCCCATGTGGGCTAAGTGGCTGCTTTGAGAAGGGGACAAATAAAAATGAGGTGGGGTGGGGATACCGTGAGTTACAAAAGTATAAAAAGTAATTATCGAAAATATAGACTAGATATAAATGTTCCAGAACTCATTAAATAAGCTCAAAAATACTGGAAAGTGGCCATTTGAACTACATTTATTTTTAAACAAGTGGGGGCAATATTAAGTGTTTTGAATGTTATGTGCAAAACGAATCCATGTCACCATCTCACTGTCATGATTCAACACAGCAAGGTAGATACATTGGTTTCCAGCATTACAGGCAACACTAGATGTACTTTTTTTAATGAATAATGTAAACTTGAGTTTTAAGGCAGCGGGTACTAATGCTGCACACAGACTTAGCTCCTCGGTGCCCATTTCAGAGACGGGTCAGTTAGCACTGAAACAAGAAACTGAGGGGAGAAAAGGGGAATCACCAGTGTCATCTGACAAAAGCGATCCATCCAGCTGTTCTCCCTTTCACGCGCACAGAATGAAGTCTTTGAACATTCAGAAAAACAAAGCACCCATGCCACCAACTTCGGCCTGTTCTTTCACAAAGATTTCAAAATACTGATAAATAATAGTGACTGCCAGCAGGATTCCAGTGCCGGACCCAATGGCCCCCAGGAAGTCGGCCAGCACCGACAGGGCGCCGATGCACAAACCACCAAATGCAGCCGCGGTGGGGATGTACCTAGGAGACAGAACCCCGAGTTAGGCAGCAGCAGAGACGAAAACAGGTCGAGGTGCAGCAGCCATAGCTGGGTCTAAAGCCTCCCTGAACTCCAGGCGGAACAGACTGCTGTATGGAGGGGTGTGCAGGACACGGCATGGGAACGGGAGCTCTGATCCAGGCAAAGACTCTGACCTTAATTTCCAGAAACCAGTCAACAGCCAAGAAAGACAATATATGATCTTACAGGAGATGAGATTCCTGGACAGATTTAAATATTAAGATGTTTAAGATTTTTAAATGAGTAACCTTTCGTTCCCTCTTGTGGAATGAAGAGTAAGTATCAACAAATTTATGTCATAAGATTCTGCAAATCCACTTAAGTAATTCAACCTTGGCTGCACAGTAGAATCACCTGGAAAACTTAAAAATGAAATTTAAAATACTGAAAAAAGATTAAAGGCGATGAGAGGTGAAACAAGAACAGCAGGATGATGACAACTGGAGCTGGAGATCCATCATACTATTCTGCAGTCTGTGTTCTAAATAAATAAAAGTTTAAGGAAAATACTGGTGCCTTTTCAACAAATGGTGCTGGGACAACTGGATGCCCCCATACAAAAGAAGGAATCTGGATCCCACCAGGCACGGTGGCTCACGCCTCTAATCCCAGCACTTTGGGAGGCCAAGGCAGGCAGATGATTAGGTCAGGAGTTCAAGACTGGCCTGGCCAACATGAGGAAACCCTGTCTCTACTAAAAATACAAAAAGTAGCCGAGCGTGGTGGCGCATGCCTATAATCCCTGCTACTCGGGAGCTGAGACGGGAGAATCGCTCGAACCCCGGAGGTCGAGGTTGCAGTGAGCCAAGATGGTGCCACTGCACTCCAGCCTGGGCAACAAAGTGAGACCCCATCTCAGGAAAAAAAAAAAAAAGCTGGCTGGCCCTGGTGGCACACACCTGTGGTCCCAAGCTACTCTGGAGGCTGAGGTGGGGAGGATCGCTTGAGCCCAAGAGGAGGAGGCTGCAGTGAGCTGTGATTGTGCCCCACTTCACATCCACTAGGATGACTGAAATTAAAAAGCCAGAGCTAGTGCTGGCAAGGACAGGCAGCAGTGGAACCTGATACACTGCTGGTGGGAATGTGGACTGGAGCAGCCACCCTGGAAGACAGCTGAGCAGCTCCTCAAAATGTTCAACACAGAGTCAGTTACCATGTGACCCAACAATTCCACTCCTTGAGAAATGAATACATCCACGCAAAATCTGTACAAGTATGTTCACAACAGCATTATTCATAAAAAGTGGAAACAACCACATTTCTATCAACTGATAAAGTGTGGAAAAGCCTACAATCGAATCTTATTCATGAAAAGAATTCAGCACGTGGACTGTGAAAACATGATGCCAAGTGAAAGCAGCCACTTACAAAATAACATACATTATATGATTCCATTTACATGAAATGTGCAGAAGAGGCACATCTGTAGAGACGAAGTTAAAAGTGACTGCCTGGGCTGGTGGTTGGGCGGGTGCGCTAGTAGGTACAGGGTTTCTTTCTGGGTGGTGACAATGTGTTTAAAATCAAACTTAGGAATGTACAAGTCTGAATATACTAAAAAACACTGAACAACATACTTTGAGTGAGTGAATTACATGGTATCTGAATTTTATCTCAATAAAGCTGTTACCGAAAAAATGAAACTCTGATGTCTGGAACTCGCCCCAGACCAAATAAGCCACAATTCCTGGGAAATCCTTTTTAAAAGTTCTCTGGTGATTTTATGTGCAGCCAGCCAATGCTGAGAACAGCACTGATCTGCAAGATTTTATCACTGGGATGAGCAGAGCAGTGACCACAATTTCTTTTTTTTTTTTTTTTTTTTTTTTTTTTGGGGGGGAGTCTCGCTCTGTCGCCCGGTCTGGAGTGCAGTGGCCAGATCTCAGCTCACTGCAAGCTCCGCCTCCCGGGTTTACGCCATTCTCCTGCCTCAGCCTCCGGAGTAGCTGGGACTACAGGCGCCCGCCACCTCGCCCGGCTAGTTTTTTGTATTTTTTAGTAGAGACGGGGTTTCACCGTGTTAGCCAGGATGGTCTCGATCTCCTGACCTCGTGATCCGCCCGTCTCGGCCTCCCAAAGTGCTGGGATTACAGGCTTGAGCCACCGCGCCCGGCCAGACAATTTCAATTAATAATTCAGTTGTCGGTTTTGACATGGAAAACGAGTTCTGTGTGAAATTTTGATTCATTTGTCTGAATGGAAGGGCTTTAAATATGAACTTGAACAAAGAAAAACATTTAGCCATCACTGAAAGACTGAAACACAAACAGGTCTATAAAGGTGTCGATCTAGCGGCCTTACCTATTAAGCTCGTGAACCATAGAGGTATCTCGGTGACCCCTCATTACCATCTGCTGTTCTTTCAGCTGTTTAGCTACCTGCCGAGAGAAAAGCTACTTTGAAAATCCAACTCCAACATTTCACTGCTTACATCTACCACGTTCTATGCGAAGTGCTTCCCACACACTAACAAGTAACATACAATAACCTGAAAGTTACATTGTCCTATTATTCACATTAAGCCTGAGGAAACCAAAGTTTCAGTGCCACTCCATTCCATGTTAACCATATGAAACCAGTGCTTCTCAACCCTTCTTCAATTACCAAACAAGATTTTGTTTTGCAGGAGGGTTGCAAACCACTGTAACAGCTAAGAATTTTTACCTTTTGGGAACCAACTTTTAGCCCGTTGGGGTGACACTGACTCATTAAAAATGTATAAATTAAAGTTATAAAGGAGTGTATCAACTACTATTTTGACAATTAAATATGAATTTTCCAAAACAAAGTTTTACTTTTTTTTTGAGACGGAGTCTTGCTGTCTCCTAGGCTGGAGTGCAGTGGCGTGATCTCGGCTCACTGCAAGCTCCGCCTCCCGGGTTTATGCCATTCTCCTGCCTCAGCCACCCAAGTAGCTGGGACTACAGGCACCCACCACCGTGCCGGGCTAATTTTTTGTATTTTTAGTAGAGACAGGGTTTCACCGTGTTAGCCAGGATGGTCTTGATCTCCTGAACTAGTGATCTGCCCATCTCAGCCTCCCAAAGTGCTGGGATTACAGGCATGAGCCACCGCACCCAGCCTATTTTACTTTTTAAAAACTTTTTATTTATCTATGTATTCATTTATTTTGGAGATGGAGTCTAGCTCTGTCACCAGGCTGGAGTTCAGTGGCACAATCTCGGCTCACTGCAACTTCCAACTCCCGGGTTCAAGCGATTCTCCTGCCTCAGCCTCCTGAGTGGCTAGGATTACAGGCATGTGCCGCCACACCCAGCTAATTTTTGTATTTTTAGTAGAGAAGGGGTTTCACCATGTTGGCCAGGATAGTCTCGATCTCCTAACCTTGTGATCTGCCCACCTTGGCCTCCCAAAGTGCTGGGATTACAAGCGTGAGCCACTGCACCCGGCCTTTTTTATTTTTTTGAGACAGGATCTCGCTCTGTCACCCAGGCTGGAGTGCAGTAGTGCAATCTTGGCTCACCACAACCTCCACCTCCTGGACTCAAGCGTTAATGCTCCGTCTCAACCTCCTAAGTAGCTGGGACCACAGGCACGCACCACCATGCCCGGCTAAATTTTTTTTTTTTTTTTTTTTTTTTTTGCATTTTTTAGTCATGACGGAGTCTTGCCATGTTGTCCAGGCTGGTCTCAAAACTCCTAAGCTCAAGCGATCCAGCTGCCTCAGCCTCACAAAGTGCTACGATTACAGACGTGAGCCACAATGCATCGCCAAGAGTTTTATTTTAAAATAAACCAAACACTTACATCTTTGGCTGAGGAGCCAGACACTTCAATCCATGTCTTAGAGAAGAATGCGCATGATCCCAACATGAAGATGATATAAACAACGACATGGACGGGATCCTCAAAGATGGCACCCATGGACTCGGGAGGAGAAAGATAGTAACACAGGCCTCCAACTGGGTAAGAACGTGCGGGTCCTCCCCCACTGACATCCTACAGAACAGGGGTACAAAGAACAAGTGGTCAACCTAATTAGGAATACATTTGTATGACACTTCAAACTTCTCAGAAATGACAGTGTTTTAAGTTCAAGGCATGTACAGCTAGCTAGTCATTCAATGTAGCTTCAGAATGTCCTTTTTTGTCTAATACCTTCAATCCTTCAAAGTTACACAATGAGCACCTATTACATGCAAGACACTGAAAATATTATGAGTCATTTTTAAAAATTGTAATATATTACAAAATCTTCCATTACTGAAAACAGGAATATGATTACATTTACAATCGACCTCTGATTATACTTAAAATCTGAAAATTTCTGATATGAGAGTATCCAGTCAGAATATTCAGATCGCTATGAGTGATCCTTCCATATGAAAATATTAATGCAATCAACTAAAATATTGACATAAGACTTTAACTTGCTGCCTAAACTTTATGTGGTTTGTATGTTATTATAACGAGTAATCTTTTAATAAGTATAATAACTGGATTTTTATCTACACACTTAAAAAGTCTTATAGAAATAGGAACAGTATTATTAGCTCATATTAAATAAAGTTTTGGGGTATACAGATAGGGGTGAGAAACCAATTTTAGTTGCAATGATTACAGTACCTGGTTCTTGAATTTATGACTGCCAAATGCTTTCTTTACTGTGCCCCTGGAATCACTGATCCCAGATCAAAAGCACTATCTCCCAATAATTCTCTCATTAAGAAGCAGCTTACTCAAGGTCATAACACAATTTGTACAGGACCAACTACTCAAAGCACTAACACTAGGAAATTCTCATCACAGTAGTAACTACTCCTGGACTATTCTGAGGAAGAGAGAAACAGCATTCTTCTTACTCCTGTCTCTAACTTTCCTGTCCTTGTTGTAACATTAGCCAGAATACAACAGGTCACATTTGTGTTAAATGAATGGAAAAGAAGTATTATGAATAAAGGAAATCCTATTCCCTTCAACTGATACGTAAGAGTTACTGTCTTACTCTCTTAAAAAAAAAAAAAAAAAAAAAGCTATTTCTTTAAATGGCATTCAGTCAAAGCAGAAAGGTACAATGAAAAGCAGAGGTATAATGAAAAGATAGTATATGAAGACAAATGCACAGAATAAACACCATATTGCAAGAATAACTGTACAAGAAAATACTATTCTTTGGTGGGGTGTAAATTCTAGAATTACATACTGTGGCAAAGAATAAAGGACATTAGTCTTTTAAAATTCTGTTGTTTTTGAGACACGGTCTCACTCTGTCACCCAGGCTGGCATGCAGTGGTATGATCATAGCTCACTGTAGCTTCGAACTCCTGGGCTCAAGCGATCCTCCCACCTCAGCCTCCTGAGAAGATAGGACTACAGGCACGTAACACTGTACCCAGCTAGTTTTTAAATTCTTTTGTAGAGATGGGGTCTCGCTATGTTGCCCAGACAGGTCTCCAACTCCTGGCCTTTAAGCTATCCTCTCTACTTGGTCTCCCGAAGTGCTGGGATTACAGATGAGAGCCAACACTCCTGGCTAAAATCTGTAATTTTAAGAGGGAAAATGCCCCTTTGTTAGGTGATAGAATTTAAACCACAGTAACTCACACTTCAATAACAAAGTGGCTAGACTGCTTTAGAAAAAATTATGACAAGGGGGATGTATATGAGAATGTACAGGATTATATTACTAGCAGCACCGCTGTCTCTACCATCTAGTTAACAGCATGCCTGTCTCTAGCCCAGCTCATCACAAGCTGGTTTACTGCCATTCAGACCTTGAAAAATGGAGGAGGCCTGGAGGCAGGGTGGGAGATAGGAAAGGATAGGATGAGTCCAGTATCTCATATGTTAGCAGCACAAATAGCATTTTTTATTTTTAGTTTTTGGAGACAGAGTCTCGTTCTGTCACCCAGGCTGGACTGCAGCAGCATGATCTCGACTCACTGCAACCTCCATCTCCCGGGTTCAAGCAATTCTCCTGTCTTGGCCTCCTGAATGGTTGGGACTACAGGCATCTGCCACCATGCCTGGCTAATTTTTGTATTTTTAGTAGGGATGGGGTTTCACCATGTTGGCCAGGCTGGTCTCGAACTCCTGACCTCAGGTGATCCACCCACCTCAGCCTCCCAAAGTGCTGGGATTACGGGAGTGAGCCACTGCACCCAGACAGCAAAGAGCATTTTTTAGAAAACATTATTATAGACAATACTGGAATAAGATGACAAAATAGGAAATTACTTTTATGAAATCAACCACAATTTTAGCTTAAAAGGTCATTCAAATGAGATGTGAAAGTGCTTCCTAGACAGCAAAATAATAAAAAGCACTTGGGCAACCTAACTTCTGCAACACTTACCAGTTCTTCCAGATAGGTACTAAACTCTGCTATACAGGTAAGTGAATCTGAAAATATTATAGCAAATGCTCCAATGTCGACCTCATTCCGTTAAAAATACAACCATGAAATACAAATTATAATCAACTTTAAATAATATAAATAAACATAATACTCACGGCCCACTGTCCTAGTAAATTTACTAAAAAGTTGCCACTAAATCGAACAGACAGCATCTGGGAAATAACATACAGGTTTGACACCAAGGCCGACTGGAGGATGATGGGGATGTTGGAGGTGTAGAAGAGTTTGATGGGGTAGCTGCTGTACTGTCCTCGGTAGCGGGCCGATTTAATGGGCAAGTCAACGCGAAATCCCTAAAAAAGGAAACCAAGAGTAAGTGGGGGAACTAGACACATTAAGAAAAGAACAGAGACCAGAGAGGGAAAACAGAACAGTGGGGAGGATGAAAAGACAATGCCGGCCGGGCGCGGGGGCTCACGCCTGTAATCCCAGCACTTTGGGAGGCCGAGGCAGGCGGATCCTGAGGTCAGGAGATCAAGACCATCCTGGGCAATGTGGTGAAATCCCATCTCTACCAAAATACAAAAAATTAGCCAGGCGTGGTGGCGGGCACCTGTAGTCCCAGCTCTTCAGAAAGCGGAGGCAGGGGAATCGCTTGAATTCGGGAGGCGGAGGTTGCAGTGAGCCGAGATAGCACCACTGCACTCCAGCCTGGCGACAGAGCAAGACTCCATCTCAAAAAACATACAGGCACGTGCCTGTAATCTCAGCTATTCAGGAAGCTGAGGCAGGAGAATCACTCGAACCCAGGAGCTGGAGGTTGGAGTGAGCTAAGCCACCGCACTCCAGCCTGGGCAACAAGAGCAAAACTGTCTCAGGAAAAAAAAAGCGAAGACAATGCTAACAAAGACATTCTGCCCTTTCAAGTGTCGAGAGTCTGCTTCCTGCTGATGGGCCAAAACAAAACCCAAAAAAGTACCGAGACTCCCGTATCTCCCACCCTAAAATCAGAGTCTGGAGACTCGAATTGCCGAATTGTATTTCCCCTGATCTTAAACTCTGACTTGTCAAACACTAGCATGTCAGATGGCAATTCTCTTCCAGAGCACAGTGAACATCTACATCCCACTTACTTTGGTGAAAAGATTATACTTACTTGGAAATATATAACAACAGCAAACACAAAAACTGTAGCAATGAGGTTCATGAGATTGGGTAAGTTCTGCCGATAAAAAGCCTCCCGTAAAGCTCGGACTTTGTCTGTCCTGGTGGCCAACAAATGGAACAGAGCTATGACTGCGCCCTCGAACTCAGTACCTGTAAAATCAAGACAGACACGACCTGTGGACTCATTGTCCAAAGCTGTCCCAAAGCTCAAACAAATAACTGTGAAAGTCCAGTATACAGCAGAAAATATGAGTCAAAAGAATTCTCCAATGTTTGCTTTATGATATAGCCATGTGAGCAGGTTCTACAAATATTTAGATCACTGAGGCAAATCTATCTTTTTATAGGATAAATCTGAAGTTTTCTCAAGAGACTATTCTTGATGAAAACATACAATGTAAAATTTACCAAAGCAAAATTTCATTCACAGAGATTTGCCTCTCCTTTACTTTAGGGAAGGAAGAGAGTATTTTTAGAAAAAATAAAAAAGCAGCAAAGCAGAGCAGAGATGTCAGAATTAAGAGATAGATGTCACTCTATCAAGCCTGCCTTGAAGTTTACTGCACCAAGAACATTAATAATCATTACAATTTTCTTAAGGCTGGGATCAGAGTTTAGGTATTAACCACTTAGGACAGTATCTGTTAGAAGTGGAGATGAGGAAGGGGAAAGAGAGAATGAAATATTTCAAAACTTCGGTACTATTACAAAGCCAATTAGAAGAGCAGCAAAGTAGGAGTGCTCCAGGTGGATTCAATGAACAAGTCTTTTCATTTGAAAAATCTAAAATCCACTACCTTGTTATCCCCCTACAGATGCTGAAATCAGTCAAATAAATGACTTCTGCAGCAATGCCTTAAGCAAGGTTAACAAACGAAATTTTAAAAATCTGTTTGCAACCACTGAAATTTTAAATGAGCAGAGGCTAAAATTTGGATACTATTCTCTCTGAGGTAGTGTTGCTTACTCCACAAATCTCTGCTTATTAAGTTTTGAAGAATTCGCATTCCTTATCCCCTAGGAGAGCAAACCAGAATGGCTCTAGGCATGTACTGCGACACGATGGGTTTTTTTCCAGCACACATCCAGCAAAACGCGTGCAGTTGCAGTCACTGTGCGATGTACCTCTGCCAGTGTTAATGGTAGTGGGACTAAAGGCCTTCCAGACAATGGTCTCACAGATGTTGGTGGCAATAAAGAGGGAAATCCCAGACCCCAAGCCGTAACCCTTCTGTAGCAGCTCATCTAACAGCAGCACAATCAAACCAGCAACAAACAACTGTGGGGAAAGAAATGCAAGTAAGCAGAAGCAAGAACAAACTCAAGAAAGGGGGAGAGGAACACCATTGGCTATTTCCAAGCTAGGGGCGTTTTGAATATTAAGGCCTGACCGTTGCAATTTCACTACGATGACCAACTGCCTCTTTGGCCTGCTTTCATTTACTCAGGCCAATCCAGAACAGTAAGAGGACTGGAAATACTGTTGCGTTATAAAGCAGACATTTCAACTTTAAAGTCTATTTACACTTATCTGAATAGTTTCTTTTGCCATCTTTAAATAAAGCCTGTTTGAAAAACACACTGAAACAAAAAAATGATCACAGTATTCTAGAATTTATGACAGCAAGAAACTGAAAACATCCCAAATACCTCCAAGGAAGTAAAAAGTCAGATGAATTCTGGTACAATAGCAAGATGGAAATGTACACTGCCATCAAAGGGTAAGTCTAAGGGCTGTGCTGATCCTTTGAAAAAAGCATTATATATGTATTATATATATGTATATTCTATACAATGTGTACAGAATAAAAAACTACAACACAAATATGTACTCAAATATGTACTCCAGCAACAATGTAAAAATGCATTCTAGACACATAGTGACAAAGATTGAATGTAAATTTGAAGACAGTTAAGGTTAAGCTCATAATGTTTTTAAAAATGAAAGCATACTAACTTTAATTTATGGGATATTGAAAATTCTGAACTTGCTTCTTGGAGAAGCCATTCCTGTAAAAGCATGCATTAATGAAAAACAATCCCTAGCCTTTCAAGCGACCTCCTCAGTCATCTGACCCCTTCCCTGCACTGGAATAACCTAATCAAGACAGGAAGAAAACATGCTTCCATGCCCCCAACCTCACACATGTCCCCACTTTAAAGACACCCTCCGGCAGAAGTGAGGAAGTCACTTCCATTCCTCCCAGTTCTCAAGCCGCCCACCCTCATTGTACCCACTTTATCCAATATCACCTGCTGGAAGAGTGACCAAACTAACCACATGAGACCCTTTTAGACATGCTTACCTTACACAGTGTTGTTTTTTCCTTAACTGCCATTTCAATAGTTGGACAGAGCCTAACTTGTCTATTTACAGTCTTTTAGTCTGAGTTTCAATGGACAGAAGAAAGGGTACGATTCTCCAAACTTCTAAGAGAGATCATGCTAATCCTTTACTGCTTGAAAACCAAGTTTGACATTTTGACAAAATAATGTAGAGGTTAGGACTTACTACCGATTCTATTTAACCACAATCATGTCATGAGTGAACAGATACTCCCCCTCATAAATCGAGAAACCCATCCTATGCAGGAAATAACAGCTGTCCATGAACATCAGCCACCAGACAGCGTCGTGATGGGCCTGTCTGAGAAATGAGCTCTCCAGAGTCCCACAGCAGCTCTGAAACCACTCGTTCTCCAGACCCCTGATCCAGGAACAGGGACCATCGACTACCAAAGAGTCACTTCATATCTGGCCTGTTAAACAGCAGCTCTGAAACAACTCGTTCTCCAGGACCCTGTTCAGAACAGGGACCATTGGACAACACAGTCATTCATATCTGTCCTGTGAAAATTAAACTCGGGTTTTTCCAAAGGGAAGAAGAAATTATAAAGAAATGAGACAGTTCCTATAATTAAGGGAATAAAAGACAGTACATATCATGAATGCCTGTGAAAAGGGATAGGAACCCAGGAAGTGGCAGCAGTGTCTACAGTGATGGGACCTGAACCCTAACCGCATGTGCACGGGGAATGGACGACATGTATGATGAGCTGGTATAAACATGGCACTTAACATTTTAACCCTGCATGGCACCTACACACAACTTAGTTTTGTCAAACTACCTTTTAAGTATGTCAAAACACACTTACCTTTATTACATGCCATGCACACTGATATTCTCTAATAGTTTTTTAAAATTTTTATTTAATCAAGACCTGCTATTTAGATTTCTAAACTCACTAGCTGAAAAACACTAACCATGTGAATGAAAACATGAACAAATAAGGTGAGAAATACCTTCCACAACGGCATGCAAACAGTTTTCAAAACCTACGTTTCTGGGTGAAACACACTGATCCAATCATAGCTCTTCAGTGTATCCACATATTTTCAATCTTAGCAATGCCTTGAAAAGCCACAAATTGGTCACTGCCCACCTATAATCAAACGTGACACATCTCTTTCCACATGAACACAGAATTCACCGTAACACACATATTTGCATATCAGAATTCATGTAAATGAGTAGTGTACATCCACTTCACTTGTTTCATTCTTGGACTGTAACAATTTCTGATTTCTGACTACCGAAAATAAACATCAAAATAGCTTCACTATTTCATACCAATTTAAATCCATAACTGACTCCGTAAGAAGTCAATCCTATAGCTAGCTAGCTGAGAATCACTCAGTGGAGATTCCTCAGGAATCGGAATATATCCTTAGGTAAGATACCAGAGACATTTTCTTGATGTATAATGTTCTACGAGCTACATGCCAGTTCTAAGTGTCTTTTAAAAATCAAGACTATTCTAAACTCTGGATTGCATAAATAAAGTGCTATAAAGAAATAAAACTGAAGGCAACAATTGGCCTGTCCATACCCTCAACGATGTCTAAAGCATATGAAGAGAAACCCCAAGCACTGAAAGGTCCTAAAATCAGACTCCAGAGTGTCTTCTCTCCCCACCCAATGCGCCTCTTTCCCTAATTCCCAAGGGCTGTAAATTTGCCAATCAGGTGATTTGTAAATGGAGAAATAAAGACAAAGTTAATCTTTTTTATTTTTTAGAGACAGATCTCACTCTGTTGCCCAGACTGGAGAGCAGTGGTGTGACCTCGGCACACTGCAACCTCCAACTCCCAGGTTCAAGCAATTCTCCTGCCTCAGCCTCCCTAGTAGATGGATTACAGGCATGCACTGCCATGCCTGGCCAATTTTGGTGGCGTTATTTTATTTTATTTTTTGAGACGGAGTCTGGCTCTGTTGCCAGGCTGGAGTGCAGTGGCACAATCTCAGCTCACTGCCACCTCTGCCTCCTAGGTTCTGCCTCAGCCTCCTGAGTAGCTGAGATTACAGGCATGTACCACCACGCCTAGCTGATTTTTGTATTTTTAGTAGAGACAAGGTTTCACCATGTTGGACACGATGGTCTCGACCTCCTGACCTCGTGATCCACCTGCCTCGGCCTCCCAAAGTGCTGGGATTACAGGTGTGAGCCACTGCACCCAGCCAATTTTTGTGTTTTAAGTAGAGACAGGGTTTCACCATGTTGGCCAGACTGGTCTCAAACACCTGACCTCAAGTGATCCACCCTCCTTGGCCTCCCAAAGTGCTGGGATTACAGGTGTGAGCCACCACACCTGACAGTTATTCTTTAAGAAAATGTATCTTCCACCAAATGAGAACACACTGGGAATCAGAAAGCTTCCAAAGAACTTGATCATTCATTAAAAATTCCTGTCCTAGACCAGGCGTGGTAGCTCACGCCTGTAATCCCAGCATTTCGGAAGGCCGAGGCAGGTGGATCACCTGAGGTCAGGAGCTCAAGACCAGCCTGGCCAACATGGCAAAACCCCGTCTCTACTAAAAATACAAAACTAGCTCAATATGGTGGCAGGCCCCTGTAATCCCAGCTACTTGGGAGGCTGAGGCAGAACTGCTTGAACCTGGGAGGCAGAGGGTGCAGTGAGCCGCGACTGCACCATTGCACTCCAGTGTGGAAGACACAGCAGGACTCCGTCTCCAAAAAAAAAAAAAATTCCTGCCCTAGTCAAATGACAAAACAGTTCCATCTCATTAGAAAAGTCAGTTTATTGTTAATGCTAAATAAATTCTTGAACAGTATAACTTTCGTGGATATAAATTACACTCATTAAATAATCTTATATTTTGCTTCCTACATAACGTTTCTAATTTAAAAAACAGAATGCTCTGCAATCCCAGCACTTTGGAAGGGTGAGGCGGGTGGATCACCTGAGGTCGGGAGTTCAAGACCAGCCTGACCAACATGGAGAAACCCTGTCTCTACTTAAAAAATACAAAATTAGCCGGGCCTGGTGGTGCATGCCTGTAATCCCAGCTACTCAGGAGGCTGAGGCAGGAGAATCGCTCGAACCCAGGAGGTGGAGGTTGCAGTGAGCCAAGATCGCGCCACTGCACTCCAGCCTGGGCAACAAGAGTGAAACTCCATCTCAAAAACAGAAACAAAAAAACAGGATGCTCAACCACCCCAGTCTGAGACAGTCAGACTTCTCTCAATGTATATACTAATAAACTGGTACTTGAGATTATTTTGCTTGATCTTGATCTTTTGAACTGATAGAAAAAAAATTCCTGGCTGGGCACGGTGGCTCACACATGTAAGCCCAGCACTTTGGGAGGCCAAGGCAGGCGGATCACAAGGTCAAGAGACCGAGACCATCCTAGCCAACACGGTAAAATCTCATCTCTACTAAAAATAGAAAAATTAGCCAGGCGTGGTGGCACCTGTAGTCCCAGCTACACAGGACACTGAGGGAGGAGAATCGCTTGAACCCAGGAAGGGGAGGTTGCAGTGGGCCGAGATCAGGCCACTCACTGTACTTCAGCCTGGCGACACAGCGAGACTCTGTCTCAAAAAAAAAGAAAAAATTTCCTAAACTAATCTGAATTCCATAAAGTGAAAAAGAGGAGGCATTTCCAAGAAAATCAGGACTCCAGATACCCACTTTTTTCTTTTTTTTGGAGACAGAGTCTCACTCAGTTGTCCAGGCTGGAGTGCCGTGGCGCGATCTCGGCTCACTGCAAGCTCCGCCTCCCGGGTTCACGCCATTCTCCTGCCTCAGCCTCCCGAGTAGCTGGGACGACAGGCACCCGCCACTACACCAGCTAATTTTTTTGTATTTTTAGTAGAGACGGGTTTTCACCATGTTAGCCAGGATGGTCTCGATCTCCTGACCTCGTGATCTGCCCCTATCGGCCTCCCAAAGTGCTGGGATTACAGACATGAGCCACCGTGCCTGGCCTCAGATACCCACTGTTTATTAACTTAAACAAACTTCTTTTCAAAACACAAGAAAGATAACTTACGTACAATCTGTTCTTGGGTAATTTATCTAAATGGTTTTTAAGGATTGTACAACAGAAAAATATCTTCTAAACTTAACATACTTTAAGATACTTAGGGCTGGGCGTGGTGGCTCACGTCTGTAATCCCAGCACATTGGGAGGCTGAGGTGGGCAAATCACGAGGTCAGGAGTTCAAGACCAGCCTGGCCAAATGGTGAAACCCCATCTCTACCAAAAATACAAAAAATTAGCTGGGCGTGGTCGTTGGCACCTGTAATCCCAGCTACTCAGGAGGCTGAGGCAGGAGAATTGCTTGAACACGGGAGAGGAGACGGAGGTTGCAGTGAGCTGAGATCGTGCCACTACACTCTAGCCCGGGCAACAGAGTGATACTAAATCTAAAAAAAAAAAAAAAAAAAAAAAAGATACTTAGGACACTGATAATTATGTTGACCTTTAAAAATTCCATTTGCAAGTGGCTCACGCCTGTAATCCCAGCACTTTGGGAGGCCGAGGCGGGCGGATCACGAGGTCAGGAGATCAAGACCATCCTGCTTAACACGGTGAAACCCTGTCTCTACTAAAAATACACACACACACACACACAAACACACAAAATTAGCCGGGCGTGGTGGCGGGCACCTGTAGTCCCAACTACTGGGGAGGGCGAGGCAGGAGAATGGTGTGAACCCGGGAGGCGGAGCTTGCAGTGAGCTGAGATCATGCCACTGCACTCCAGCCTGGGCGACAGAGCAAGACTCCATCTCACCAAAAAAAAAAAGAAAGAAAAAAAAAAATTCCATTCCCAAGCATCCATTTAAAAAATCCATAGAACATATTTATGTGTGTATAAATAGTGTTTCACTGACTCTAAGATATTACCATTTAAAACATTATTTTGTGTACTACTAAGAAAAGAATACTGCCAATTAACTTGTGACACAATACCTTATTACAACGAATTTTAATTTCTACTTACAAAAAGGTATTTTAGACCTCGAGGTAGATATTTGTCATCTAGTTTGCCCTTCTATATTTAAACAATAACCTTCATTTCAATAACAAATCACAGCAGATTTTCTGAACACCTTTAGACAGCAACTGAACTCAAACAGCCGTTCTGTAAGAACGCACTCAGCCAACTAACATCAGGACGACGTGAACAAGCTGACATACGCGCGGGCAGTGACAACACCACTCACTGTCTCCTGGCGGACTGCAAGTCTCCTGGCGGACTGCACTATTTACTGTACAGAAACATCCTGATTCCAGAGACATCACAATGTGACAAATGTGCATCTCAAGAATCAATACAGTTGATCCATAATTCTTGGTATTGTGCAGTTATGAAGCTCTTAGAATAAATTTGAATTTTTCACATCAACACAATTTGAACACATCATGGTCATAGAAGATTTTTTTTAAAATGTACACATATCACTTCAGTGATCAAGATACTATAATCAAATAATTCAAAGGTAAAAAAATGAACAAGTCAATCACCTAAAGAACTGTTAGAAAAGAAAAAAGGAATCAAACTGTTTTGTTATCTGCATAGGAAAATACAGGATTTCTTACCTGAATAATGATAAGGAGACAGATCCCGGCACCCATTTCCGCAGGGTCCCCGTACATCCCCGTCATGACATACACAATGGCTTGCCCGATGGTAATGATCATACCAAACACTGACGAGAAGTGGGGGAAAGGAGAGCACGCTTACCACCAACAACAAGGAAAGCCCGAGAAAACATCTTTACCGCAAGCAGTCTCAAACTTGGAAAACGCTCTTGAACTGCGTTAATGCTCACGTTTCTGGGCTCCATTGAATAAAGCTCTATCTTTCGGTGTATCTCCCACTTCAATGATTTTGGCTCCAGCTAACAACTGCATAATCAAACCAGATGTTACAATTGGGGAGATACCCAATTCCATTAAAGTTCCTGGAGAGGAAGGGGAGAGAAGTGTGCAATGTTTATTGTACACGATACAAACGGATTTACGGGTGTCCCACTCCCTAATTATCTCAACTGAAACACACATGTAAATTTTAACAAGCAAATTTTCATTTCTTAAACATTAATTGCTAAGAAAAGTTCTCATTTATTAACACAATCCTGCAACAATGCCCTGAATAAAAAGTACTATAGGCTTGGCGCAGTGGCTCATGCCTGCAGTCCCCGCACTTTGGGAGACCGAGGTGTGTGGATCACTTGAGATCAGGAGTTCCAGAGCAACTGGCCAACAAGGTGAAACCCTATCTCTACTAAAAATACAGAAATTAGCCAGGTGTGGTGGCGGGCACCTGTAACCTCAGCTACTCAGGAGTCTGAGGCAGGAGAACTGCTTGAACCTGGAAGGTAGAAGTTGCAGTAAGCCGAGATTGCACCACTGCACTCCACCCTGGGCAACAGAGTGAGACTCCCATCTCAAAAACAAACCAAAAAAAAAAGAATTTATAGTGAGAAATAAGAAAATCAAATATGCCAATTGTGTAAGGAAGGTATGGAATTAAGTAATCCTACACTGCCGAGACTTTTCCTGGGCCACTCTGTCACATCACTCCCTTCAATCCTGTTTTCATAAATGCTGAAAAGGTAGCCTTCATGTCAGAAAATATTCCACCTTAAGGGGGATTTTTTATGTCATCTCAGATACTTCCTCAATAGTAAAAAAATAAAAACAGGTTTTAGTGTTTAAGACATTAGATGGATTTATTGGCCAGGCGTCGTGGCTCACACCTGTAATCCCAGCACTTTGGGAGGCCGAGGCCAGCGGATCACCTGAGGTCAGGAGATCAAGACCATCCTGGCCAACATGATGAAACCCCATCTCTACTAAAAATACAAAAATTAGCCAGGTGTGGTGGCGTGCGCCTGTAGTCCCAGCTACTCAGGAGGCTGAGACAGGAGATTCCCTTGAACCGAGGAGTCGGAGGTTGCAGTGAGCCGAGATCACACCACTGCACTCCAACCTGGCGACAAAGTGAGACTTCATCTCAAAAAACAGGCCGGGCACAGTGGCTCATGCCTGTAATCACAGCACTTTGGGAGGCCGAGGCAGGCAGATCACAAGGTCAGGAGTTTGAGACCAGCCTGGCCAATATAGTAAAACCCCTTCTCTACTAAAAATACGAAAGTTAGCCAGGCATGGTGGCACACGCCTGTAGTCCCAACTACTCGGGAAGCTGAGGCAGAAGACTCGCTTGAACCTGGGAGGCACAGATTGCAGTGAGCTGAGATCACACCACTGCACTCCAGCCTGGGCGATAGAGGGAGACTCTGTCTCAAAAAAAGAAAAAAAAAGAAAAGAAAACAGACATTAGATAGACTTCTTAAATCACCAAAATTTATTATTGCAAAATAGCTCCAGAATTAATTTAATCAAGCTTTAATAAATATCTGATATAGGAAATATGGCATTTCAAATCAGTAGAGAAAAAAAGAATGGACCTTGGCAAAAAAATTGGCCATTTTTAGGAAATTAAACCTAGATTCCTTGCCTCATGCCTTACATCATGCCATTTTTAGGAAATTAAACCTAGATTCCCATGCCTCATGCCTTACATCAAAGTAAACGCTACATGTATAGAAATTCTTTGTCTTTCTTTTTTAGACAGAGTCTCGCTGTCACCCAGGCTGGAGTGCAATGGCACGATCTTGGCTCACTGCAACCTCCACCTCCCGGATTCAAGCAATTCTCCTGCATCAGCCTCCCGAGTACCTGAGATTACAGTCGTGAGCCACCATGCCCAGCTCATTTCTGTATTTTCAGTAGAGATAGGGTTTCACTACATCGGCCAGACTGGTCTCGAATTCCTGACCTCAAGTGATCTGCCCCTCTTGGCCTCCCAAAGTGTAGGGATTACAGGCATGAGCCACTGCACCCAGCCTCCATGTATAGAAAATTTAAACATAAAGGATAAATGACAAAAATACTAGAAGGAAATATGGGTGAGTAGCTTATCATCTTGGGGAAGAAAGTCTTTTTAAGCATGGCAAAAAATCTAGAAGCCACAAAGGAAAATACGGCAGATATGATTAGCTACAACTATGAAACTTCCACGTGGCAAAAGGCAGCATAATGATTAGAATAAAACTATTTAGGCGGGCATGGTGGCTCACACCTGTCATCCCAACACTTTAGGAAGCCGAGGCAGGCCGATCACTTGAGGCCAGGACTTTGAGAGCAGCCTAGGCAACAAAGTGAGACCCTTTCTCTACAAAAAACTAAAATACTAGCCAGAAATGGTGGGGCCCTGTTGTGGTCCCACCTACATGGGAGGCTAAGGCAGGAGCATCGCTTGGCCCAGGAGGTCAAGGCTGCAGTGAGCTATGTTTTGCACCACTGCACTCCAGCCTGGGCAACAGAGCAAGAGCCTGTCCCAAAAAAAGAAGAAAAAAAAATTAAACACAAATGACAAAAAGTTCTATTCTGTAATATGCAAAGAGCTCTTACAAATCAATTAAAAAGTGAACAAACTGGCCAGGCACAGTGGCTCATGCCTGTAATCCCCGCAGTTTGGGAGGCCGAAGCAGGTAGATCATAAGCTCAGGAGATCAAGACCATCCTGGCCAACACAGTGAAACCCTGTCTCTACTAAAAAATACAAAAAATTAGCAGGCATGGTGGCGGGCGCCTGCCTGTAATCCCAGCTACTCAGGAGGCTGAGGCAGGAAAATTTTAAAAAAATAATAATTAATTAAAAAAAAAAAGTGAACAAACCAATTTAAAAAGGAAACAGCAGATACATGATGTGTCTGCTCCAGATGAAGCTTTCTCAGGGAAATGCAGCACAGGAGTAGGCCCCCAGCACCCCAACCTGTACTGTGCAACCCTGGAACTCTAACCGAAGCTCATCCTGCCTGGCGCCAAACCTGTCATCTGGAATTTTAAACTAAGAAAGAAAGAATCTGGGGCTGAGCACAGTGGCTCAAACCTGTAATCCCAGTGAGGCTGAGGCAGGTGGATCACCTGAGGTCAGGAATTCGAGACCACCCTGGCCAACATGGTGAAACCCCATCTCTACTAAAAATACAAAAACTTAGCCAGATAGGGTGGCCTGTGCCTGTAATTCTAGCTACTCAGGAGGCTGAAGCAGGAAAATCACTTGAACCTGGGAAGTAGAGGTTGCAGTGAGTCAAGATCACACCATTGCACTCCAGCCTGGACAACAAAAGTGAAACTCCGCCTCAAACAAAAAACAAAACAAAACAAAACAGTATCTGGGAGTGTGGAGCTGAATCACACAGAAAATGTTCACCAGTCCCTGGCTGCTGAGGCCTAAGGGCTGGCCAGGCTCTCCTTCCTCCTGGGGCTTAGCTGTTCACCTCCACTTTAGATTCCAAAAAGTAACCAGTATTCTTCCAGCAAATGTCATGTTTCTGTTTAAGCTAGTCAGTGATTTCCTATTCCTTAATTTTTCGCCTTTATTTAAAAAATTTTCGTTTTCTTTTCATGTTAGATGGATCATGTCCCAAGATCCTAACAAGGCTGGAGAGAGGCGCATCTCACCCATGAGCGTGAAGGTCCAATCGTCACACCTACAGACTATGAAAGCATCTAGTTTCCTATTACTTATAACAAAAAGGAATGTAACACACTAATAAAAGTCCACTTACAGAAGAAATACAAATGTTCCATAAAAACAGAAAACAATGTTCAAACTCACCAATCTATAAAGAAATCAAAATGAACTGTTGCCAGCTTTTACCTGTCTGACTGACAAAGACTACAATACTAATAATATCCACGGTTGAGAGAAATGGTCATTCTCATATACTGTCACTGAGAGTGGAAAATCAAACAACTGTTTTGGATGATAATTTAGCCTTCTCTATCAAAAACTGTAGTGTGCCCATCCTGTGTCCTAACAGTTGAACTTCCAGAAATTCATTCTATCAAAAAGTTACAGAAGGGTATGATACCCTTCATTGTAGCATTGCTTACAATGATATAAAATCAGGGGGAAAAAACGTAATATATGACAAGAAAGGACCCTAGTGGCCTGCAGAAGTTCCCCATCTTCCTTAAAATGTGCTCCATCCAACAATCCCCAAGCCCTTCATGATCTGACTTAGACACATCTGCAACCTCAGGTCCCACCATTCCTCCCTCTTCTTTCATTTCTTCCATCCCACATTCACCTTCTCAATATTCCTTTTTTATTTTTATTTTTTTTTTTGAGACAGGGTCTGGCTGTGTCACCCAGGCTAGAGTGCAGTGGCGTGATCTTGGCTCACTGCAACCTCTGCCTCCCAGGCTCAAGTCATCCTCCCATCTCAGCCTCCCAAGTAGCTGGGACCACAGGTACACGAGACCACGCCTGGCTAATTTTTGTGTTTTTAGTAGAGATAGGGTTTCAATTTGTTGCCCAGGCTGGTCTCAGACTCCTGACCTCGAGTGATCTGCCCACTTTAGCCTCCCAAAGTGTTGGGATTACAGGTGTGAGCCCCCGCGCCCGGCCCCTCCTCAATGATCTTTGAACACACCAAGCACAGGCTCCCCTCAGGGCCTCTGCACTGGCTCTTCCCTAGAATGTGCCTCCCTCAGGTCTTCATGTGGCCTCCTCTCTCACTTCCTGCAGGTGTCTTTAAAGATCACCTTCCTAGAGCACCTTCCCCACCCCACGTACCTCCCCAAACAGCAAATATCAACTCCATGACAATTGGGACACTGTCTTGTTCACTGCTCTAATCTCGGCACCTTACACAAAGGCTGACACCTGACACACAGTACGAATTCAATAAACGTGTTGAATGAATGATCAAATAAATCACGGCATATCCTTATAATGGAATAATAACATGGCCATTAATAGCTCACGTAAGATATTAAGGAACCAAAGTAGCAGAAGAGTATATACAGGACATCTTAGAGTTATAAGAAGTATATAGATATATGTAGGTGAATGTACGTGCAAAGAAAAGGCCTCAATGCATAGTCACCAATCTAACAAATTCGCCAGAGCTCCCCTCAGAAGTGACACTTTTCTTTTCAGCTTCATATAAATCTATATACAAACTGCTAGTGCAGTTTTTAAATAATAAATCAATATTACCTTTATAACCTAAAAACATAAAAAAAAAATCTGCCAGCTACAGTGTTTCCAGGCTGGGTGCAGTGGCTCACACCTATAATCCCGGCACTTTGAAAGCCCGGGGAGGGAGGATGGCATGAACCCAGGAGTACAAGACCAGCCTGGGCAACACAGCAAAACCGCATCTCTACAAAACTACAAAAATTAGCCAGGCATTGTGGCACGCGCCTATTGTCCCAGCTACTCAGGAGGCTGAAGTGGGAGGATCACCCGAAAAAAGTGTTTCCAAAAAAGAGGCAACCACTGTTCCTAAATGCAAGAAACCTCAAGACTGGTTGTACCCCTTGCTAGTCTCACTGTCCAGCATCCTCAGCCACAATTTCCCAGATGAACCATGTTGCTTGAGGCTTCAGGCTCAGCTCCAGCTGAGCTCCCCCACTGGCTCACACACTGGACTTCTCTTTTTTTTTTTTTGTAGACAGAGTCTTACTCTGTTACCCAGAATGGATTGGCAGTGGTATGATCTTAGCTCACTGTAACCTCCACCTCCCACGTTCAAGCAATTCTCTTGCCTCAGCCTCCCGAGTAGCTGGCATTACAGGTGCACACCACCACACCTGGCTAATTTTTGTATTTTCAGTAGAAACGGGGATTTCACCATGTTGGCCAGGCTGGTCTCAAACTCCTGGCCTCAAGTGATCCGCCCATTTCAGCCTCCCAAAGTGCTGGGATTACAGGGGTGAGCCACCAGGCCCCACCTGGACTCCAATTCCAATGTTACCTGGACATCACCTTCTTTGACACTGAAGATCAGGGTTTTCTAGTCCGTGAAAACCCAAGAACAGATTTCTCTATGATTACGGTAATCACATGGTGGTGTCGTTATCTACACGCTAGGCTTCTCTAGGCAATGATATCCTCCCCTCCCTGTAGGCACTGAACTCTCATTGCTAATCCACATTTCCATCTGTTTGCTGTGAGTAGGAATGTGGAGACAGAAAAGACACGCATACCTCTATTGGAAGCCAGAATAACTCTCATCCAGTAGAAAGGATCTGCAGAATCTGATGACATGATTCCAAACAGAGGGATCTAAAATAGTACACAAAATAGTTTATGAAACTGTATTAATAAGGCTGAGGCATAAGAATTGATTGAACCCAGGAGGCAGAGGCTGCAGTGAGCTGAGATCGCACCACTGCACTCCAGCCTAGGTGACAGAGACTGTCTCAAAAAAAAAAAGTATAAAGTGTGCACTTAATTTACAGTGTATTCACTTAATGTTTGCAATACTTTTTAAAAAACTATTCTCATGTTCCTTAACAGAAACAAGCATATCTTCAAGGTAAAGCTGTTTATTAAAAGAAAATAAAAGAAAACATTCCATCACATAAATAAGGGTTAATAAAAAAATATAATTAAAAGAACCAGAAAGTGAAAATAAAAATAAAAACAACGAATCATTAGTGCATTCACTAGTAAATATTCACATCGGTTATGGAGTGTTGTGGTACAACAATGTGAATATTCCTAATGTTACTAAACTGTACATCTAAAAATGGTTAAGATGTCATATTTTATATACTTTTACCACGATTTAAAAAACACTCCCACCAGTAGATTATGGAATATTATACCTGCCTAGTCATAGAATAATTTTGCAAAGCTCTATGTACTAAAGACAGCCAAGGTCACTCTTCTCAATGTAAGACTGAAGATGATATCCACAGTGGAATATTATAGAGCCACTAAAAATTATGCTTACTAAATCTGTAATAACATGGAAGAAGTACTTATGTCATAAAACTAAATATAAAATAGCAGTTCTCAACCTGGGGTGATTTTAGCCCCTACCCAAGACATTTGGCAATATCTAGAGACATTTTTGGTTGTCACAACTTGGGGTTGAGGTGGAGACCAAAGTGACTCCATCTTGGATGCTAATCTACCAGGTTGACTTCTGCTCAACCCTGGTCCCAGAGATAACTCCTGATTCCTGCTTTATTTACAGTCCTTAGTATAAGAACATGTACTCGCTATAAATGCTGCCCTGAGATCCAAGCAACCTTGATGCTGTTACACAAATGACAGGCGGTGACACAGAGCATTGTTACATGTTCTGGAAGGCTGCCTTCAATTGTCCTGCACAAAGTGCGTACACCCTTTCCCTGTGATAGATTAGCCCCGGGTCTGAGAGTAAGAGTGCAGGCCTTTCCCTGTCTTACTGCTGCCCCAAACTATGCTTCTGTCCATAAAATCACCCTCTACTGACAAACTGGATTTGTCTCCCACATTGATTGGTTTCTCAGCTCCTTCAGTGTTTGGGGGTCATTTTGCACATACAGCCCTTTCACAGAACAGGGGGTGGCTGCTAGCATCTAGTGGGTAGAAGCCAGAGATGCTGCTGAACATCCTAAAATACACAGGACAGCACCCCCGTGACAAGGAATCACCCCACTAAAATTTAGGAGTGCCACTGTTAAGAGGCCCTAGTATAAAAACAAAGGTACAAACGTGTATATATAAACATTGACACTGTAAATAGATGTACAGAAAATAAAACTAGGAGTAGATATCTTTTTAAATCCTAAACAGTGATTATCTGTAGATGGTGGAATTATGGTTGACTTTTTCTTCTGTATTCTTTTCAAATGGATGAAATTTTCCATCATGAGGACATTAACTTTTCATTAAAACAACAACAAAAAAGAAACACCTTATTCAGATTGCTTCATATTATATGACCCATGTTTAGGATACAGCACTTGGCCTCAACCCCTCCTCAACCATGTGGGGATCGGAAAAAGACATTTCAAAAACCTTCTCCACATGAAACTGATTTTTAAGAACGTTACAAGGCCGGGCGTGGTGGCTCACACCTGTAATCCCAGCACTTTGGGAGGCCAAGGCAGGCGGATCACGAGGTCAGAAGTTCAAGACCATCCTGGCTAACACGGTGAAACCTCATTTCTACTAAAAATATTTAAAAAAAATTTGCCAGGCGTGGTGGCGGGCGCCTGTAGTCCCAGTTACTTGGGAGGCTGAGGCAGGAGAATGGCATGGACCCAGGAGGCGGAGCTTGCAGTGAGCTGAGATGCGCCACTGCACTCCAGCCTGGGCAACAGAGCGAGACTCCGAGACTCCGTCTCAAAAAAAAAACCAAAAAAACAAAGTTACAAAACATGCTGGCAGCAATTTTATTTTTTTTTATTTTTTTTTTTTGAGACGGAGTCTCGCTCTGTCGGCTCCAGCTGGAGTGCAGTGGCCGGATCGTCGCTCACTGCAAGCCTCCGCCTCCCGGGGTCACGCATTCTCCTGCCTCAGCCTCCCGAGTAGCTGGAACTGACAGCGCCCGCCACCTCGCCCGGCTAGTTTTTTATATTTTAGTAGAGACGGGGTTTTCACCGTTAGCCATGATGGTCTCGATCTCCCTGACCTTGTGATCCGCCCATCTCGCCTCTCCAAAGTGCTGGGATACAGCTTGAGCCACCGTCCTGGCCTGCTGGCAGCAATTTTATAAACCCGAATCACTGGTGATGCACCGATAACCTCTCTGAATGTCTGAATTTATTAGCTGTAAATAATAAAACTGGTAAAAGCAATGAAGCATGGATATTTTATGTGCATCTTGCAGCTATAGACACTCTCATTCAAAGAGAGAGGTGGGGCCAAGTGGCAGTGGGCTCAGCCTGTAACCCCAACCATCTTGGAGGCGAGTGGACAGATCATCTTGAGGCCAGGAGTTCGAGACCAGCCTGGTCAACATGTGAAACCCCAATCTCTACTAAAAATACAAAAACTAGCCGGGAGTGCAGCTCGTGCTGTAATCCCAGCTACTCAGTGAGGCTGAGACAGGAAAAATCGCTTGAAACCGGGAGGCAGAGCTTGCAGTGGTGGACATAGTGCCTGCAACTCCAGCCTGGGCGACAGAGCGAGACTCTATCTCCAAAAAAGACAAGAAGGAAACTTACATGGAGAGTCTATCAATAATATTCCACAAGTGAAAGCGTCATTTCGGTACCATGACCTTCCTTAATCCCCGATGGTTTAGGATCTGTGGGAAATGGAACAAGCAACCGTCACCATAATTATGGTAATAACCCCCTCCTTTCCTGCAGCCAACAGGATTTATGAAATTGGTTTCTAATTTTATTTCAATTAGTAAATTCAACAGTTGAGGATCATGTACAACAACAGGTGGGCAACAATAGGAGCCTATTTTCTATGAATCTGTCACAGTTGCAGAGTTCCAAAATCTTTTGCTATATTATAGATATAAATAATCAGTTCACTTGTTAATGGCACTCTAAGCAGTGGCCATTAGCCGTGGTTGTTTTCCGTACCTCTGAAGAACTCTCTCAAAAGAAAACTGAAAATGACCTTAGAGGATATTTTGATTCTGATGAGTTTCAGCCAATTAACAGACAGCCAACCCGCCTAATTAGCTACACAGAAACCTGTCACAGGAACATAATCAAATGAGGCAAATGCTAGCTGTAAAGCCAATCAAGTAATTTCTTTACTTCTGCAATTCTTTACCTCTGCTACAAAAGCCACTGCCACACTATGGAGCAGCTCTCGGACCCTCTACCATGTTTGAGTGCTGCAGGTTCAATTGATCCTTTATGCTCAAATAAACCCTAATGTTTATCTGTCTGAAGGTTCTCTTTAACAACTGAGCAAAAATACAGTACGTAACTCAGTAGAAACAAAGCATTCATGCCCTAATGGGAAACCTGAACTCAGAATGGAGAAACAGAAATTAGCACTCAGGATTTCCAAACAGAAAACCAAACATTTGTGTGGGGAGATGTGCAAGAGAAATTAAATCACAGCATTTCCCTCCGCTGACACATCATAAAACACAGTTATTTATTTATTTATTTATTTGGATACACAGTCCCTCACTGTCACCCAGGATGGAATGCCGCCGGTATATATCTGGGCTCATTGCAACCACCACCTCCCAGGTTCAAGCCAATTATCCTGTCTCAGCCTCCCCAAGTTAGCTGGGATTACAGGTGTGTGCCACACGTCCCGGCTAATTTTCTGTATATTTAGTAGAGAGAGGTTTCACCATTTTGGCCAGATTGGGTCTCAAACTCCTGATCTGCCTTCTCTGCCATCCCGAAGTGAGAGATTACGTGTGAGCTACCATGTTCCCCAGCCCATAAAATACATTATTTTTTTTTTTTTTATTTTTTTGAGAAGGAGTCTCGCTCTGTCACCCAGCTGGAGTGCAGTGGCCCAGATCTCAGCTCACTGCAAACTCCGCCTCCTGGTTACGTCATTCTCTCTGCCTCAGCCTCCCGATGTAGCTGGGACTACAGGCGCCCGCCACTCGCCCGGCTAGTTTTTGTATTTTTTAGTATAGAGACGGGTTTCACCAGGTTATGCCAGGATGGTCTCGATCTCCCTGACCTCGTGTTCCGCCGCCTCGGCCTCCCAAACGTGCTGGGATTACAGGCTTGAGCCACCACGCCCGGCCAAAATACATTTTTTAAAACATGTAAAATAGCAAAAGCTACCAAGAACGAAAAATGCTATGGAAAGAGAAAAAAATCTGTGAAGCAGCCAAACAAGAAAAGGGACTGTCAACTTGAAGCCTGGTGGTCCTGGGGAAAACTCCAGACAGTTGAGAAGGAAGGAGACTCAACACCAGAGCTGCTCCTGACC
This sequence comes from Rhinopithecus bieti, assembly GCF_001698545.2. Lineage (NCBI taxonomy): Eukaryota > Metazoa > Chordata > Mammalia > Primates > Cercopithecidae > Rhinopithecus > Rhinopithecus bieti. The sequence goes on along the minus strand of NW_016808376.1, from coordinate 3,852,410 downwards.
CTCACAACGGGAAGTCGACAGGATCTTAGACCTCCCATCAATGTTCCAAATCTGGAGGAAGTAAACGGCAGATATTCTTATCTTGTTCCCTCCTCTGGATAAGAAGGAAGGGAAACAGCAGCTGGGAAGAAATGGATGAAAGAGAAGACAGCAACGGGCTGAGCCTCTCTGATGGAAGTGAAGTATAATGGGCTACACCGAATTGGGAATGAAAAACTCTTCCACTACAGGGCAGCAATCTGGAGCCTAGAATGAAAGACACTCGCCCTCAGTCAGATGGCGGACAGCTTCTCAAGACGGTTAACAAAAATCCAAGAAATATTGTACATTCTAAAATAACTAGAAGGGTCCGGGCACGGTGGCTTGCGCCTGTAATCCCAGCACTTTGGGAGGCAGAGGCTCAAGAACTCAGGAGTTCAAGACCAACCTGGCCAACATAGTGAAATCCCATCTCTACTAAAAACACAAAAAAATTAGCCAGGTGTGATGACACGCGCCTGTAATCCCTGCTACTTGGAAGGCTGGGGCACAATAATCGCTTGACCCCGGGAAGCGGAGGTTCCAGTGAGCCGAGATCGCACGATGGCACTCCAGCCTGGGCGACGGAGCTGAGACTCCATCTCAAACAAAAACAAAAACCAGCACCAGCTAGAAGGGAATACGTCAAATGTTTCCAGCGTAAAGAAAGGACAAGTATTTAAGGTGATGGATATCCTTTACCCTGATTTGATCTTTATACATTATACAAATGCATTAAATTATCACAGGTACACTGAAATATATATGTTCAGTGTACATACATCAGTTATGTACCAATTAAATACAATAATTTTCTTAAGTGAAGAGAGAGGAGAGTCCAGGCAGCATGTACTGTACTTATCTCAGTTTATCTCACCTCCTACCACTCCCTAAAGAAAACTGACTAGAATCTCTTTGAGATTCAGAGGAAAGAGAATAAAGAAATCTCCCACAGGAGGCAGAGCTGCCTAAGCATGAGAAAGAAGAAAAGAAACAGTCTGGCAACTATATAAACGTATTAGAGAAGAAATAATGTAACCTAAGACGCATAAATTATTACATGAAACAGTCAGGTGAGGCTGGGCGCAGTGGCTCATGCCTATAATCCCAGCACTCTGGGAGGCCAAGGTGGGCAGATCACTCGAGGTCAGGAGTTCCAGACCTGTTTGGCCAACATGGTAAAACCCCATCTCTACTAAAAATACAAAATAATTAGCTGAGCATGGTGGCTCGTGCCGGTTGTCCCAGCTACTCTAAAGGCCGAGGCAGGAGAATCGAAAAAAAAGAAACAGGCATGCGAAATGTCATTCTTTCTGTTTTCTTCTTGGATTCCTAAACTTTAGCAGCAAAGCCCAAAATATTTATTATCTGAACCTTGACAGAAAAAAAATTCACTGAGCCCTGGATTAGAAGATTGAATACTGTCAATATGGTAATTCTCTTAAATTGACCTATGAATTCAAAGTAACACGAATGATAATCCCAGCAGACTTTCTTGTAGAAATTGACAAGTCGATTTTAAAATCTATATGGAAATAAGAAGGATCTAGAATAGCCACAACAATTCTGAAAAAGAAGAACAAAGTTGGAGTAATGATTGCAAACTGATTACAGGACTTACTAAGAAGTGGCTTACAGTAGGATGGACACATACACAGATCAACAGAGAGCACAGAACAGACTCGTGCTTATATGGTTAACCAATTTTCAACAAAGAGGCCTGAGTAATTCAATGGGGAATTTTTCTCAGCAAATGGTGCTGGATACTCATGTAAAAGGAAATGAAGATCAACCCTTACCTCACGCCACACATAAAAATTACCTTGGAACAGATCACAGACCAAAACATACAAGCTAAAACTATAAAATGTTTGGAAGAACACAGGAGACAATCTTCATGACATTAGAATAGGCAAAAATTCCTTAGGAAGCAAAAACTCTAAGCCATCCAAGGAACAAAAAACACATAAACTAAACTTCATCAAAATTTAAAACTCCTGCTGGGCGCAGTGGCATGCGCCTGTAGTCCCAGCTACTCAGGAGGCTGAAGCAGGAGGACTGCTTGAGCCCAGGAGTTCGAGGACAGCCTGGGCCACATGGCAAGAGTCTGTCTCTGAAAAAATATAAAAAGAAAAAAATAAAATGTTTAAACTTCTGTTCTTCAAAAGATACCGTTAAGAAAAAAGGCAAGCCACAGACTGGGAGAAATAATTCCTAATACACACATCTAACAAAGGACTTGTATCCAGAAAATGTAAAAATGTTTATAATTCAATGATGAGACAATAATCAATTTTTTAAATAGGCAAAAGCTTTGCAAAGACACTTTACAAATCTGACACTTTACTCTTCTGATAAATAAACAAGCACTCATAGGCATATGAAGATGTTGCTCAATAGCATTTATCAGGGAAATGCAAATTAAAACCACATGCCTTAGGATGACTACTATTTTTTTGTTTGTTTGTTTTGAAGTGGAGTTTCGCTCTTGTTACCCAGGCTGGAGTGCAATGGCGCCATCTCGGCTCACCGCAACCTCCGCCTCCCCGGTTCAAGTGATTCTCCTGCCTCAGCCTCCCAAGTAGCTGGGATTACAGGTATTTGCCACCACGCCCGGCCAATTTTGTATTTTTTTTCTTTTTTATTTTTTTGAGACAGAGTCTCGCTCTGTTTCCCAGGCTGGAGTGCAGTGGCTCGATCTCAGCTCACTGCAAGCTCCGCCTCCCGGGTTCACGCCATTCTCCTGCCTCAGCACCCCAAGTAGCTGGGACTACAGGCGCCTGCCACCATGCCGGCCCAATTTTTTGCAGAGACAGGGTTTCACCATGTTAGCCAGGATGGTCTCAATCTCCTGACCTCGTGATCTGCCTGTCTCGGCCTCCCAAAGTGCTGGGATTATAGGCATGAGCCACCACTTCCAGCCCAATTTTGTATTTTTAGTAAAGACGGGGTTTCTCCATGTTGGTCAGGCTGGTCTCGAACTCCCAACCTCAGGTGACCCACCCGCCTCAGCCTTCCAAAGTGCTGGGATTACAGGCATGAGCCACTGCGCCCGGCAAGATGACTACTATTCAAATAATCAAAAATAACAAAAGTAGACCAGGACACAGATCAACTGGAACTCCAAAACGCGGCTGGTGAAAACACAAAATGGGGCAACCAAGAGGTGGGCGTGGTGGCTCACGCCTGGAATCCCAGCACTTTGGGAGGCTGAGGCAGGCAGATCACCTGAGGTCAGGAGTTCAAGACCAGCCTGTCCAACATGGTGAAACCCCAGCTCCACGAAAAATACAAAAATTAGCTGGGCATGATAGCACATGCCTGTAATCCCAGCTACCCAGGAGGCTGAGACAGGAAAATCGCTGGAAACCGGGAGGCAGAGCTTGCAGTGAGCCAAGATCGCAACACTGCACTCCAGCCTGGGCGACCGAGCGAGACTCTGTCTCCAAAAAAACAAACAAACAAACAAGCAAAATGGGGCAACCACTTAGAAAAGAGCTGACAATTTCTTATAAAGCTGAGCATACACTTACTATAAACCCCACAACTGTACTCCTAAGTACTCACCCATGAAAAATATCCACAGAAATACATATTCATGAATGTTCATAGCAAATTAATTTGTTGTAGCCAAAATCTGGAAACAACCCAAATGTCTAACAAGTGAATGAATGAATAAACTGTGATAACTTCATACATGAGAACAGTATTCAGAAATAAAAAGGAATGAATTACTGATGTAATGACCATATGAATTAATCTCAAAAAGATGATGATGACATCAGACACTAAAGACTACTACTGTATGATTCTATTTACATGAAGCTCTAGAAAAAACAAATGAAAGTAGAGTAACAGGATGTAGATCACTGGTGGCCTGGGCCTGTGGAGATTCACTGAGAAAGGTTACAGTGAACTTTGGGGGTGACAGAAATGTTCTGTATCCACAGAGGTTGCAGTTACGTGGGTGCACAAATTTGTCAAAACTCTCCAAAACGTATGCCTAAAAACAGGTGCACTTTACCGTGTATGTATTATACCTCCATAAGGTTGACTTTTTTTTTTAATGGTGGGGAGAGGAGTTTCTTTTTTTTTTTGAGACAGAGTCTCGCTCTGTCGCCCAGGCTGGAGTGCAGTGGCCGGATCTCAGCTCACTGCAAACTCCGCCTCCCGGGTTCACGCCATTCTCCTGCCTCAGCCTCCCGAGTAGCTGGGACTACAGGCACCTGCCACCTCGTCCGGCTAGTTTTTTTGTATTTTTTAGTAGAGACGGGGTTTCACTGTGTTAGCCAGGATGGTCTCGATCTCCTGACCTCGTGATCCGCCCGTCTCAGCCTCCCAAAGTGCTGGGATTACAGGCTTGAGCCACCGAGCCCGGCCAGGGGAGAGGAGTTTCTAAGATGCTGAAAGTAAATGGTAGAAATATGGATGAGTATTCTTTTTTTCTTTGTATTTTTGTTTCTTTAAACTTCTCTCCCTAACCATTTAAAACAAATTTAAAGCAAGTACAGTAGTAAAAGTACTTAAATTATCAGATCATTTCATTTTCAGAAAGTAAATATAGTTTTCTCCAGATTAGGTACCTAATCTGTTCTACTGCTTCCTAATATAATTTTTTAAAAGTTTTACAAGTATTTCAATAGCTTTTCGAACTCCCCAAAAAACCTTGACCTAAATCATCTGGTTTTTATTCATTTATTTATTTGAGATGGCAACTCGTTCTGCTGCCCAGGTTAGAGTGCAGTGGCATGATCTCGGCTCACTGCAACCTCCACTTCCTGGGTTCAAGTGATTCTCCTGCCTCAGCCTCCTGAGTAGCTGGGATTACATGTGCACACCACCATGCCCAGCTAATTTTTGTATTTTTAGTAGAGACAGGGTTTCACCATGTTGACCAGACTGGTCTCAACTCCTGATGTCAAATAATCAGCCTACCTCGGCCTGCCAAAGTGCTGGGATTATAGGCATGAGCCACTATGCCCATCCACCTTGACCTAAGTTATCTTATTTAATCTTTGCAACAACCCTAAAACATAGGCAGATCACATTTCATACTCACACTGTGAAGTTAGCATGTCTGCAAAATTTTATTTGAAAGTATCATTGGGCTGGGTGTGGTGGCTCAGGTGTGTAATCCCAGCCCTGTGGGAGACAGAGGTAGATGTATGGCTTGCGCCCAGGAATTCGAGACCAGCCTGGGCAACATGGCAAAACCCCACCTCTACAAAAAATACCAAAACAATTAACTGGGTGTGGTGGCTCGTGCCGGTAGTCCCAGCTAGTCAGAAGGCTGATGGGAAGATCACCTGGGTTTGGGGAAGTCAAGGCTGAAGTGATCACTCCAGCCTGAGTGACAGAGTGAGACCTTGTCTCAAAAAAGAAACCAAAAAACAAAAACAAAAAAGCACTATCATCGATCGAATTTTAGTAATTTTTAAACATAGTACAACCCAAGATTCTAAAAATTTGGCTTTAGTGTGACCCTTTCCCTGCAAAAGAATTTAAAAATTAGCCAGGCATGGTGGGCACATCTGCTGGCCTACGTACTAGGGAGGCTGAGGCAGGAGGATCACCTGAGCCTAGGAGCTGGAGACCAGCCTGGGCAACATAGAGACCCCGTCTCATTTAAAAACAAAAAATTGCCAGATAAAAAAGGGTGCAGTGGCTCATGCCTGTAATCCCAGCAATTTGGGAGGCTGAGGCAGGTAGATCACCTGAGGTCAGGAGTTCGTGATAAGCCTGACCAACACAGGAAAACCCCATCTCTACTAAAAATACAAAAATTTGGCTGGGCGCGGTGGCTCACGCCTATAATGCCAGCACTTTGGGAGGCTGAGGAAGGTGGATAGCTTGAGGTCAGGAGTTCGAGACTTGGGAGGCCAAGGAAGACGAATCACTTGAACCCAGGAGGCAGAGGTTACAGTGAGTCGAGATCATGCCTCTGCATCTAGCTTGAGCGACAGAGTGAGACTCCATCTCAAATAAAAATTAATAATAAAAAATTAAAAAGATAATAATCCTTAATATATTGAGCTCAATGTATTTTTTATTTTAACAACAACAACAAAAAATTCTCAAATTCTAACCAATCAAGACCTTAGAACAATGGTAGAGACATTTATTTAACAGTATAATTACATACCTGACAACATACTAAGAAAATGAAGAGCGTTATAGCAGTCCATAGAACCTTCTCTCTAAACTGGATCTGTACAACAAAATAAAAAGAATCATCAATCAAAACCAAGAAACAGCACATTTTTTTTGGGGGGGGTGGATTTTTGAGGTTCTTCTTTGGGGCCTAATTCACAAAAGATGGGAATGTCTGTATGTGTTAATAAAGGAAGCATTTTTGTTTATTAGGTACAAAGTTCTATAAACATTTTTTTCTCTCTCATATATACACATACACACACACACGCACAGATGCTTGTTTTTTTTTTTTTTTTTTTGAGACGGAGTCTCGCTCTGTCGCCCAGGCTGGAGTGGCACGTGCAGTGGCACGATCTTGGCTCACTGCAAGCTCCGCCTCCCGGGTTTACGCCATTCTCCTGCCTCAGCCTCCCGAGTAGCTGCAACTACAGGCACCCGCCACCACGCCCAGCTAATTTTTTGTATTTTGGAGACGGGGTTTCATCATTCACAGGATGGTTTCGATCTCCTGACCTTGTGACCCACCCGCCTCGGCCTCCCAAAGTACTGGCATTACAGGCATGAGCCACTGCGCCTGGCCCACAGATGCTTCTTGATGACTGGATAAAGAAGATATGCTATATGTAAATAATGAAATACTTTTGAGCCATGAAAAGAATTAAACCATGTCCCTTGCAGCAACCTGGATGAAACTGGAGGAGATTATCTTAAGTGAAATTACTCAGAAGTGGAAAATCAAACACTGTGGGTTCTCACTTAAAAGTAGCAGCTAGCCGGGCACAGTGGCTCACACCTGTAATCCCAGCACTTCGGAAAACTGAGGCGGGCGGATCACCAGGTCAGGAGTTCAAGACCAGCCTGACCAACATGGTGAAACCCCGTCTCTCTAAAAATACAAAAATATATATATATTAGCCGGGTGTGATGGTGCATGCCTGTAATCCCAGCTACTCAGGAGGCTGAGGCAGAACTGCTTGAATCCGGGAGGTGGAGGTTGCAGTGAGCCAAGATCATGCCACTGCACTCCAGCCTGGGAGACAAGAGCGAAACTCCGTCTCAAAAAAAAAAAAAAAAGGAGGAGCTAGGCCTGGCATGGTGGCTCATGCCTGTAATCCCAGCACTTTGGGAGGCCAAGGTGGGCATATCACGAGGTCAGGAGATCGAGACTATCCTGGCTAACACAGTGAAACCCCGTCTCCACTAAAAATACAAAAAATTAGCCGGGCTTGCTGGCCGCCACCTGTAGTCCCAGTTACTCAGGAGGCTGAGGCAGGAGAATGGTGTGAAGCCGGGAGGCGGAGCTTGGAGTGAGCCGAGATTGTGCCACTGCACTCCAGCCTGGGCGACAGAGCAAGACTCCATCTCAAAAAAAAAAAAAAAAAGTAGGAGCTAAACAATGTGTACACAGGGACACAGAGTATGGAATGATAGACAGTGGAGACTCCAAAGGGTACAAAGGTGGCAGGAAAAGATGGATGATGAGAAATTACTTAATGTGTACAATGAACGTTATTTGAGTGATGGATAGACTCAAAGCCCAGACTGCCACTACACAATACATCCATGTAACAAAACAAATTTAAAAAGATAAATATATTCTAAAAAATTAAGCTCTCTTATATTTGTATTTTTTAAATCTACTGAGGGAAGAATTTTCAAATCTAGATTTTTCAGTTTCTCTTTTACTTCAAAATTTTTACCTTAAATATTTTGATTTTATTATTATTATTTCAAATTTTACTTTAAGTTCTAGGATACATGTGCTGAACGTGCTGCTGTGTTACTTAGGCAGACATATGCCATGGTGGTTTGCTGCACCTATCAACTCGTCATCTAGGTTTAAAGCCCCGTATGCATTAGGTATTTGTCCTAATGCTCTCCCTCCCCTTTCCCCTTACCCCCGACAGGCCCTCCCAGTGTGTGATGTTCCCCTCCCTGTGTCCATGTGTTCTCACTGTTCAACTCCCATTTATGAGTGAGAACATTCGGTGTTTGGTTTTCGAAACAGCAAACTGAAAGCACAAATCCACACAAAAACATAATTAATGTTCTCCATCGTGACATCCTATTATACACTCTTAAATGCCCCTTTTTCCTTTTTGAAGTACCATCTTAGGTGTGTATATATATGTGTGTATATATATATATATACACACATATATATACACACTTTTTTTTTTTTTTGAGACAGAGCCTCGCCCTGTTGCCCAGGCTGGAGTGCAGTGGTACAATCTCGGCTCACTGCAACCTCTGCCCCACCAGGTTCAGGCAATTCTCCTGCCTCAGCCTCCCAAGAAACTGGGACTACAGGCACACGCCACCGTGCCCAGCTAATTTTTTTGTATTTTTAGTAGAGTCAGGGTTTCACCATGTTGGTGAGGATGGTCTCCATATCTTGACCACCCGCCTCGGCCTCCCAAAGTGCTGGGATTACAGGTGTGAGCCACGGCGCCGGCCTAGATTGTTTTTTAATGTCCCTTTCACCTTAGTAGCAGCTACAACAAACAGCTGAACTTCCTCAATACAAGTTTCTTTACTTTTCATAAAAAAGGTAATTTCAATACAGGCAGTTCTATCTGCATTGTATAGTGTTAAGTGAAACTGAAAAGGAGCCAAAGCAAAACAGAGACCCAGTGTGCACGTGACTCGGTGAATACTGCACTATGTGAAGGTAGGCCTGCTGGTGACAGTGCCATATGAATATTTTATAGACTGCAAAGCCAGGGTTTCTCAGAATGCCTTAAATGTAAATGGAACAACTATTTTTACAAACTCAAAGCAATAAAAAAATACTTCTAGCTGGGTGCAGTGGCTCATGCCTGTAATCCCAGCACTTTGGGAGGCCAAGACAGATGGATCATGAGGTCAGGAGATCGAGACCATCCTGGCTAACACGGCTAAACCCCGTCTCTACTAAAAATATAAAAACATTAGCCGGGCATGGTGGTGGGTGCCTGTAGTCCCAGCTACTAGGGAGGCTGAGGCCAGAGAATGGCGTGAACCCGGGAGGCGGAGCTTGCAGTGAGCTGAGATCGCGCCACTGCACTCTAGCCCGGGTGACAGAGTGAGACTCCATCCCAAATAAATAAATAAATAAATACTTCTAAATCAAATAGTAAGTTTAAAATTTTTTACCTATTTCTATATCCCTATTCCTATGAGTTTGATGAGAAATTTGTAGTTTGATGAAGAATTTCTAGAAACTGGCCAATCTAGAATTAACAGTATTTCCAGAATTTAAATACCTTAACTCTGAGAGTTTGCAACGATAGAAGAACGATTTCACCCAGTTACAATATCTTCTGAATGCATTCCTGTCATTTTTCTTTCCAATGAATGAATCAAGAAATGGGAGGTACGTATTTGCACAAATGCAATTCATTTACATAAAACAGCTGTACTCATCAAAACCTATCCAGCGGACCGGGTTAGTTCTAGTCCAGTAGGTCACATCAATTAGCAAACACAATACACACTCTATACTACAGGATTTATGAAGGATCACTACAGACAGGAGAACACTCTGTCTTAACTAACACACAGGCCGAAGAAACACTTAGTTTGGAAATGTCACAACTTAAAGAACAGTCATTTTTGAAAGCATGAGATAATCTATCTAGATTTAAACAGATTTATATTAGTTTTATTCACTTTGTGCCTCTTGCAAGGAGGATGAGCACCAATAGTTTTCCAATTACCAACAGAGAAGGACTGAGGAAAGGAAATGAATTGTGCTGGTTTAGTAGGATAAGTCCTTGAGCTACCCTCTATATTACTAAAATATTATACTTACTTTCCTTTCCGGTTTCTGAATTTCTGGTAGAACTGCACAGAATGGTTTGATAACTTCTAAAATTTGACTGTAAAATAAAAGAATAAATGCCCCTATTATTATAAAGTTTAAAAAATCTTTCTAGAGAATCAAACACAAATATTCTCTTTCACCAGCAATTCACTCCATCCTTACAGCCTCAAATTAAAAAATCATACTGTTCTCCATCTCAAATGATACGTAAAGGAAGAGATATCATTCAAGAGACAAAAAAGTCCAAATGGTTTGATGGCTAGTCAGCAGAAGCAAAGCAATCCAAGCAATCTTTTTCCAAAACTTTACTTCCTCACACTTGTATCCAATCATTTTATATACAGAGAAAGGGGGCTGTTCAAAGGGCATCATGACATCAAAAAGGGAGCAAATGTACTCTACCGTGGTACCCATGAGACAACGCATGATAGAAGAAAGCAGGGATCAGAGGAGGAAGACAGGAGGGTGCCTTCTGCACTCAGGAAGTACAATAGGAAATGGGCTCTTCTGCAGAGAACTGGCTTAAACAACTGAAAGATGCCGAAATGCGTAGGTGACAAAAAAATCATGCAATCACCTCCTATAGTGAACTTTTTTTTTTTGAGACAGCGTCTCGCTGTGTTGCCCAGGCTGAAGTTCAGTGGCACGATCTCGGCTCAGTGCAATCTCCGCCTCCCAGGTTCAAGTGATTCTCCTGCCTCAGCCTCCCGAGTAGCTGGGATTACAGGCGCATGTCACCACACCTGGCTAATTTTTGTATTTTTACTAGAGATGGGATTTCACCATGGTGGCCAGGCTTGTCGCAAACTCCTAACATCAAGTGTTCCTCCCATCTCAGCCTCCCAAAGTGCTGGGATTACAGGCATGAACCATGGCACCTGGCCCCTATAGTTAGCTGTTTTTGTTTTGTTTTGTTTTGTTTTTGAGACGGATTCTCTCTCTGTCGCCCAGGCTGGAGTGCAGTGGTGCCATCTCCGCTCACTGCAAGCTCCGCCCCCCTGCGTTCAAGCAATTCTCCTGCCTCAGCCTCCTGAGTAGCTGGGAATACAGGTGCGCGGCACCATGCCTGGCTAATTTTTGTAGTTTAGTAGAGACGGGGTTTCACCACATTGGTCAGGCTGGTCTCGAACTCCTGACCTCGTGATCCACCCATCTCAGCCTCCCAAAGTGCTGGGATTACAGGCGTGAGCCACGGCACCCCGCCTCTATAGTTAACTTTTTAAAGTATGTAGGCCAGGCACGGTGGCTCACGCCTGTAATCCCAGCACTTTGGGAGGCCGAGGCGGGCGGATCACAAGGTCAGCATATAGAGACCATCCTGGCTAACACGTGAAACCCCGTGTCTACTAAAAATACAAAAAACAAATTATTGGGGTGTGGTGGCGGGTGCCTGTAGTCCCAGCTACTCAGGAGACTGAGGCAGGAGAATGGCGTGAACCCGGGAGGCGGAGCTTGCAGTGAGCCGAGTTCCAGCCACTGCACTCCAGCCTGGGTGACAGAGCGAGACTCTGTCTCAAAAAAAAAAAAGTATGCAATCTCTGCTTCATTTCATCAGACCACATTTCATTGCCTGGTAACTCTCCCAGGTAATATCAAAGTACCTGCTTACGTAAAATAACCCAGAGAATTTACAATTACATTTCATCAGAAAGTACTGTTTTCCCAGACTAGTCTTGTAGTATATAAAGGTAAGATAAATCAAGGTTCTTGAAGGATAGACACTGTCTTCTGGCGTGGCTTAAGTCAAGTCCTGCCAGAGAACTGAAGGGTGAAAATGACAATCTCTCAAGCAAGCTTCTGTCCTTTGCCAAAGGGTCTGCAATGTGGAGAAAGACAAGCCGCAGCTAGGTATTAATTAGGCTCTGAGGCTCTTCTTCCCCTACAGACACTGGCTTCTGTATACTAACATCCCAAAACTGTCTTAAAGCTGACATGAGTGATTACGTTTCTGTAGTTGCCTAAAGTTGATTTTATTATGTATTTTTTAAGAGCCTCTACAAATGACGGGCAGTCACTGATGTTTGTTTGCTTGTTTGTTTCGAGATGGGAGTTTCGCTCTATCGCCCAGGCTTGAAGTGCAGTGGCAGGATCTCAGCTCACTGCAACCTGTGCCTCCTGGGTTCAAGGGATTCTCCTGCCTCAGCTTCCTGAGGAGCTGGGATTACAGGCGCCCACCACCACACCAGGCTAATTTTTATATTTAGTAGAGACGGGGTTTCATCATGTTGGCCAGGCTGGTCTCGAACTTCTGACCTCCGGTGATCCGCCCTCCTCGGCCTCCCAAAGTGCTGGGATTACAGGCGTGAGCCTCTGCGCCCCACCAGTCACTGATGTTTGACAGAAGGATTCACTAATTGTCATAGGCAGATGTTTGTTACCCAAGTACCATTAGGTTGGTGCTAAAGTAACCGGTTTTTCAAAACTAATTGAAAACCGCAATTACTTTTGCAGCAACCTAATATTTTGGACTTCCTGGAAAGTAAATCTGAATTATGACAGCATTCATCGCTAACGCAAAACAAGTATCAATCACATCAGGAGACTTCCTAGAATCTCTCCATCCCTCTTCCCCTCCACCTCAATCCAAGCCACTCGGATTTCTTGACACTTCATGATCATCTATAAGGGGTATTCATGTTCAAGCAAAGCTTTTGGCTGCCCCCTGTCTATCCTTGTGATGCAGAATTTTACCAAGGGTCTCTCCTACTCCTTTCTAATTTCCCCCAAATGTCCACTAGTTGGCCAATGGGTGCCCTGCTTTGGGTATGCACGGCCCATTCATCCAACGAACATCTTCAGGGCTATGCAAGTAGTTGCGCGCACATATATGGGGTTGAGTGTTAGGGGAGGGCCCTGAAAACATTCCTATAACATAAGGCCTCGTCCCTAAGGCTTACACAACCTTACAGTTTTCAGTAAGCGCTACAGAATGAACAGTTTAAGGAAAACGCTGTTACCAACGCACTCCTTTCCTCCCTAAAACACACGCCATGCATCACTTTTTTTAAAATTAAACGAGTTAAGGGAGCTTTATCCAACGCAACATGCCAAGGAAGGATGACGAGGGAATAAAATACGAGATTTCTTTAACTCCTGAAAATTAAAAGTGGTCTAGGTTCACCCGGTGCCCTAACTCCCCGCCCCCAAAACCAATGGCCTCCCAGCGCCATCTCGCCCTCTATCGAACGCAAACCCCGGGCCTCCGGGTCCCGGTACCCGCCGGGCAAGGCCTCGCACGTCTAGGGGAGCCTAGGCAGAGGCCCCCGGCCCGTGCCCTTCCGCAGCGGCCCGGAGCGGCCCGCGCATCCCCGGTCCGCACGACTCCGAGCGAGCGCCGGCCTCACCGCCCGCAGCCCAGGCAGGGCCTGCGTTCCTGGCCAGAGCCCCGCTCCAGCCGCCGCTACTCACTGCCCATGGCTGCTGCTGGGGAGGCCCAGGGGGGAACTGCGGACTCGGCGGTGCCTTCGCTCGGCCCCCGCGGCTCGGGCCTCGGTACCGGCTCCTGACGCGATCCTGCCGGCCCCGCGCAGGCTCCGCCCAACCCCGCGCAGGCTCCGCCCCCGCCACGTGACCCGCGCGCCGGCCCGGCCCAGCCCAGCCGCCAGGCCGGCCGTTGGACGACGGCCGCTGCGTTGCC